>NC_092290.1:566919-826919 GCF_036320965.1 Panulirus ornatus | reverse complement strand
CCAAGCAGTGACCTCCTTGGTGAGGGTCTTGTAAGGTGCGTTAGATGAACTGTTTTAGGAGCCTGAGCACAGATGTTGTTTCTTGCACATGTTTATTGTGTTGAGTCATAGTGTTTCGTATGTTGAGCCTTGATCATACCACACAGCTGACCATCTCACAATAGTGATATGGCACATTCCTTTCATATTTCTCAGCCAATCACACGGGTGGTTACATTAAGGAGGCGAGATCATGTACTTTGGTCAGCCAGTCACACGCTTCCTAGTAATGACAGCTGGGTCGTTACTGGTGATTTGCATAATCGTGTTCCTGTGGACCCTGCTATTGTGTGAATTATTGGAAGAGTGTCAGCCTTTGTGTGATTATTGTTTGTGTGTTACGGGAGAGAGTGTTTGCCAATTTCTTAATCTTGTAATTGTGTACCGTCTTAATGCTATGTACATACCCACATAAGCAAACACCTTACATAAATTGAACAGATTGTGTGGCAGTAGAGAATGTTCAAGAGATGGGGCTCCACAGACTTAAAGCTCCCTCCCCGTACAGTACAAATAGGTAAATTCCACGCACATATACGTCAACCTAAGCAAGGTCCTCATTAATCGACCAGCTCCAAGGGAAGATGAACACCTGGGTCACCTGTCAGCTAGTTGTCGCGCCCAGGATTCTCATCCGGAAGGGCCTGTTGTGAATCATAGTCAGTAGCTTTAACTACTAGATCGCGGAAGCCCGTAAATAGTGTACGTATGCATGTGTTGCTCACTGTATCCCACGTGGCAAACATATGGCCACAGGTTTGATTTTTACTCCCATACATACAAACACAACAACAACAACAGTAAGTGTGAAGCTGTGTTGAGGAGGTAATTCTAGAGTGGTGAGGGAGTGGGTGGTATGAGTCAGGTGGGTAAGGAAGAGTGCCGGGGCTGGTGTTGTGATGCACGCCAGGTGTCGCCTGCCACGCCTGCGGTGAACCTAAGACTCTAATGAAGAAATACTGGCCTTGTTTACTGGCTTAGCCGCCACCTGACATCTGACTCCCAAGCACAACCTGGTGTTGTAACACGTTCTGCCTGCCTCCTGCTGCTGCTACTGGTGCAGGAGGCAAGGAGTACATGGACCAGCTTTTGCCCTTCACTCATCCTGGAAAAGTATGGATGAATCCTTTATATATATATATATATATATATATATATATATATATATATATATATATATATATATATATATATATATTTTTTTTTTTTTTTTCTATTTATTATACTTTGACGCTGTCTCCCGCGTTAGCGAGGTAGCGCAAGGAAACAGACGAAAGAATGGCCCAACCCACCCACATACACATGTATATACATAACGCCCACACACGCACATATACATACCTATACATTTCAACGTATACATATATATACATACACAGACATATACATATATACACATGTACATATTCATACATGCTGCCTTCATCCATTCCGTGGCCACCCCGCCACACATGAAATGACACTCCCCCCCTCCTCCCGCACGCGCGCAAGGTAGCGCTAGGAAAAAACAACGAAGGCCACATTCGTTCACACTCATTCTCTAGCTGTCATGTATAATGCACCGAAACCACAGCTCCCTTTCCACATTCAGGCCCCACAAAACTATCCATGGTTTACCCCAGACGCTTCACGTGCACTGGTCCAATCCATTGACAGCATGTCGACCCCAGTGTACCACATCGTTCCAGTTCACTCTATTCCTTGCACGCCTTTCAACCCCCTGTATGTTCAGGCCCCGATCGCTCAAAATCTATTTCACTCCATCCTTCCACCTCCAATTTGGTCTCCCACTTCTCCTTGCTCCCTCCACCTCTGACACATATATCCTCTTTGTCAATCTTTCCTCACTCATTCTATCCATGTGACCAAACCACTCCAGTACACCCTCTTCTGCTCTCTCAACCACACTCTTTTTTATTACCCTTACGTTACTTACTCGATCAAACCACCTCACACCACACATTGTCCTCAAACATCTCATTTCCAGCACATCCATCCTCCTGCGAACAACTCTATCCATAGCCCACGCCTCGCAACCATACAACATTGTTGGAACCACTATTCCTTCAAACATAGCCATTTTTGCTTTCGGAGATAATGTTCTCGACTTCCACACATTCTTCAAGGCTCCCAGGATTTTCGCCCCCTCCCCCACCCTATGATTCACTTCCGCTTCCATGGTTCCATCCGCTGCCAGAACCACTCCCAGATATCTAGAACACTTTACTTCCTCCAGTTTTTCTCCATTCAAACTTACCTTCCAATTGACTTGACCCTCAACCCTACTGTACCTAATAACCTTGCTCTTATTCACATTTACTGAGAATATATATATATATATATATATATATATATATATATATATATATATATATATATATATATATATATATATACGCGGGGAGTGCTCATCCTCCTCGAAGGCTCAGACTGGAGTGCCTAAATGTGTGTGGATGTAACCAAGATGTGAAAAAAGGAGAGATAGGTAGTATGTTTGAGGAAAGGAACCTGGATGTTTTGGCTCTGAGTGAAACGAAGCTCAAGGGTAAAGGGGGAGAGTGGTTTGGGAATATCTTGGGAGTAAAGTCAGGGGTTAGTGTTAGGACAAGAGCAAGGGAAGGAGTAGCAGTACTCCTGAAACAGGAGTTGTGGGAGTATGTGATAGAATGTAAGAAAGTAAATTCTCGATTAATATGGGTAAAACTGAAAGTTGATGGAGAGAGATGGGTATTTATTGGTGCATATGCACCTGGGCATGAGAAGAAAGATCATGAGAGGCAAGTGTTTTGGGAGCAGCTGAATGAGTGTGTTAGTGGTTTTGATGCACGAGACCGGGTTATAGTGATGGGTGATTTGAATGCAAAGGTGAGTAATGTGGCAGTTGAGGGAATAATTGGTATACATAGGGTGTTCAGTGCTGTAAATGGAAATGGTGAAGAGCTTGTAGATTTATGTGCTGAAAAAGGACTGATGATTGGGAATACCTGGTTTAAAAAGCGAGATATACATAAGTATACGTATGTAAGTAGGAGAGATGGCCAGAGAGCGTTATTGGATTACGTGTTAATTGACAGGCGCGCGAAAGAGAGACTTTTGGATGTTAATGTGTTGAGAGGTGCAACTGGAGGGATGTCTGATCATTATCTTGTGGAGGCTAAGGTGAAGATTTGTATGGGTTTTCAGAAAAGAAGAGTGAATGTTGGGGTGAAGAGGGTGGTAAGAGTAAGTGAGCTTGAGAAGGAGACTTGTGTGAGGAAGTACCAGGAGAGACTGAGTACAGAATGGAAAAAGGTGAGAACAATTGAAGTAAGGGGAGTGGGGGAGGAATGGAATGTATTTAGGGAATCAGTGATGGATTGCACAAAAGATGCTTGTGGCATGAGAAGAGTGGGAGGTGGGTTGATTAGAAAGGGTAGTGAGTGGTGGGATGAAGAGGTAAGATTATTAGTGAAAGAGAAGAGAGAGGCATTTGGACGATATTTGCAGGGAAAAAATGCAGTTGAGTGGGAGATGTATAAAAGAAAGAGACAGGAGGTCAAGAGAAAGGTGCAAGAGGTGAAAAAGAGGGCAAATGAGAGTTGAGGTGAGAGAGTATCATTAAACTTTAGGGAGAATAAAAAGATGTTCTGGAGGGAGGTAAATAAAGTGCGTAAGACAAGGGAGCAAATGGGAACTTCAGTGAATCGCGCAAATGGGGAGGTGATAACAAGTAGTGGGGATGTGAGAAGGAGATGGAGTGAGTATTTTGAAGGTTTGTTGAATGGGTTTGATGATAGAGTGGCAGATATAGGGTGTCTTGGTCGAGGTGGTGTGCAAAGTGAGAGGGTTAGGGAAAATGATTTGGTAAACAGAGAAGAGGTAGTAAAAACTTTGCGGAAGATGAAAGCCGGCAAGGCAGCAGGTTTGGATGGTATTGCAGTGGAATTTATCAAAAAAGGGGGTGACTGTATTATTGACTGGTTGGTAAGGTTATTTGATGTATGTATGACTCATGGTGAGGTGCCTGAGGATTGGCGGAATGCGTGCATAGTGCCATTGTACAAAGGCAAAGGGGATAAGAGTGAGTGCTCAAATTACAGAGGTATAAGTTTGTTGAGTATTCCTGGTAAATTATATGGGAGGGTATTGATTGAGAGGGTGAAGGCATGTACAGAGCATCAGATTGGGGAAGAGCAGTGTGGTTTCAGAAGTGGTAGAGGATGTGTGGATCAGGTGTTTGCTTTGAAGAATGTATGTGAGAAATACTTAGAAAAGCAAATGGATTTGTATGTAGCATTTATGGATCTGGGGAAGGCATATGATAGAGTGGATAGAGATGCTCTGTGGAAGGTATTAAGAATATATGGTGTGGGAGGCAAGTTGTTAGAAGCAGTGAAAAGTTTTTATCGAGGATGTAAGGCATGTGTACGTGTAGGAAGAGAGGAAAGTGATTGGTTCTCAGTGAATGTAGGTTTGCGGCAGGGGTGTGTGATGTCTCCATGGTTGTTTAATTTGTTTATGGATGGGGTTGTTACGGAGGTGAATGCAAGAGTTTTGGAAAGAGGGGCAAGTATGAAGTCTGTTGGGGATGAGAGAGCTTGGGAAGTGAGTCAGTTGTTGTTCGCTGATGATACAGCGCTGGTGGCTGATTCATGTGAGAAACTTCAGAAGCTGGTGACTGAGTTTGGTAAAGTGTGTGAAAGAAGAAAGTTAAGAGTAAATGTGAATAGGAGCAAGGTTATTAGGTACAGTAGGGTTGAGGGTCAAGTCAATTGGGAGGTAAGTTTGAATGGAGAAAAACTGGAGGAAGTAAAGTGTTTTAGATATCTGGGAGTGGATCTGGCAGCGGATGGAACCGCGGAAGTGGATCATAAGGTGGGGGAGGGGGCGAAAATTCTGGGAGCCTTGAAGAATGTGTGGAAGTCGAGAACATAATCTCGGAAAGCAAAAATGGGTGTGTTTGAAGGAATAGTGGTTCCAACAATGTTGTATGGTTGCGAGGCGTGGGCTATGGATAGAGTAGTGCGCAGGAGGATGGTTGTGCTGAAAATGAGATGTTTGAGGACAATGTGTGGTGTGAGGTGGTTTGATCGAGTAAGTAACGTAAGGGTAAGAGAGATGTGTGGAAATAAAAAGAGCGTGGTTGAGAGAGCAGAAGAGGGTGTTTTGAAATGGTTTGGGCACATGGAGAGAATGAGTGAGGAAAGATTGACCAAGAGGATATATGTGTCGGAGGTGGAGGGAACGAGGAGAAGTGGGAGACCAAATTGGAGGTGGAAAGATGGAGTGAAAAAGATTTTGTGTGATCGGGGCCCGAACATGCAGGAGGGTGAAAGGAGGGCAAGGAATAGAGTGAATTGGATCGATGTGGTATACCGGGGCTGACGTGCTGTGAGTGGATTGAATCAGGGCATGTGAAGCGTCTGGGGTAAACCATGGAAAGCTGTGTAGGTATGTATATTTGCGTGTGTGGACGTATGTATATACATGTGTATGGGGGTGGGTTGGGCCATTTCTTTCGTCTGTTTTACTTGCGCTACCTCGCAAACGCGGGAGACAGCGACAAAGAAAAAAAAAAAAAAAAAAAAAATATATATATATATATATATATATATATATATATATATATATATATATATTCCTATGAGTCCACGGGGAGAATGAAACACGAAAAGTTCCCAGGTGCACTTTCGTGTAATAATCACATCATCAGGGGAGACACAAGAGAGGAATATAACAGTCAGTTGATATACATCGAAGAGACGAAGCTAGGACGCCATTTGGTAAACAAGTGATATATATATATATATATATATATATATATATATATATATATATATATATATATATATACATATATATATATATATATATATAAAGGCAGACTGTATGAATTATGTACATGTGTATATATGTATATGTCTGTGTGTGTATATATATATATATGTATACGTTGAGATGTATTGGTATGTATATTTGCGTGTGTGGACGTGTATGTATATACATGTGTGTGTGTGGGTGGGTTGGGCCATTCTTTCGTCTGTTTCCTTGCGCTACCTCGCTAACGCGGGAGACAGCGACAAAGCAATATATATATATATATATATATATATATATATATATATATATATATATATATATATATATATATATATATATATATTCCTATGTGTCCATAGGGAAAATGAAACACAATAAGTTCCCTAGTGCACTTTCGTGTAATAATCACATCATCAGGGGAGACACAAGAGAGAAATATAAGTCAGTTGATATACATCGAGGAGACGAAGCTAGGACGCCATTTGGTAAGCATGTTTACCAAATGGCGCCCTAGCTTCGTCTCTTCGATGTATATCAACTGACTGTTATATATATATATATATATATATATATATATATATATATATATATATATATATATATATATATATATATGTGTGTGTGTGTGTGTGTGTGTGTGTGTGTGTCTGTGTGTTCTGGACTTGATATAAACATCCATAACGGCATAATAGAAGGCATATGTTTAGTGTGCTGCCTGAGTTTATATCACACACCATTATGTTGTGCCACTCTGGAATTATTGATTGACCGTGGAAACCGGTAATCGTGGCGTGGATGGAGATGTTCTCTTTAATTGACAGTGGCTCACCAACGTGACGTGATGATTGACACTGAATCACGACCCTGACGTGATGATGCGACCCTAACGTGTTGATACTGAGCCACGACCCAGGTGTGATGATTGACACTGGGTAATGACCCAGGTATGATTATTGACACTGGGTCACTACTCCTATGTGTTAGATGACACCGAGGCATGACCCAGCTATGATAATTGATGGGGATAGTTATTGTCTTTGTTATTGTGACTCGTGACCTTATGACATGTCGTCGATGACACTGTTTCGGAGGGTCTTTTGTGTGACGTGCTAATGACACAGTTATTGCTTCGGTGGGTGCAAAGTTTTCCTTTTCACGTGTTTGACTTCCTTTCTGTTCATATCATGTCTTATCTTCTCAGGTGGAGAAATGCCGCACATTTTCGATTTTTACTTTTTTTTTCATGACAACGTATGACTACGGCAGTTGAGAAATACCAGTTGCACACAGTCCGTTGTAAGGAAATATTCAGGATGGGCATTGGCACAGTGACAACAGAGGTTAAGCTCCCGGCTCTACGTAGGCAACACCTTACTCTCAGCACTTCAGATGACTGCTGAGAATGACGGTGGGAGTGTATGGAGGGCGAGTGGTGAGTGCTGGCTGGTGGCCCAATATGTCTTGAGCCTTGGAACATTATGAGTGTCGGGAGGTGTGAGTAGCGTATGGATGTGTGGCGGCATGTGGCCTTGAGCGGATAGTTGGTGGTTGGTTTTGTTGGTGTGAGTGGCCGACGACCGTCTAGTCCTCTTAACACCTACCCTCTCCCTCCCAGCGCTTACCCCTCCACATGACATGGATTTCTCAAGAGCGTCGAGTGGCCGGAACTTAGTCGTGAGTATTGTTGCCAGGCATGCTAGTGTGTGGTGTAACCAGGCTTGCTAGTGTGTTGGTGAGTATATAGTGTGGGCAGGCTTGCTAGTTTGTAGTGTTTCCTGTTTGTCTGGCTGTGCATGTGTGCCATGACGTATTTTGGCAGGACTGTTTGATAAGGCCGTTGTATCCCTGAGGTACGAGTAGGTTGCACGACTACTGTTTTATCAATGAAATGTTCTCTGCGGTTCATACGACTCTTGTCCAATTAGATGTACGACTTATGTGTATAATGTGGCTTCACACCACTTTTCATGTTAAGACGTCATTGGAGAAGGTAGGGGGTTAAGGTGGCCAGAGTTAGTGTACATTATAGGGGATGTTATAGACTAACCTGCCGCCCCAGTTATGTAGGGCTCTACGTAGAAATGTTTGGAAATGCTAACGAGATTCGAGGGACCTTACTAAGTCATGTGTGAGTGTAGAGTGAGGTTGACATCGGGGCCATGTATCAATGTGTTGGTTGTCAGATCCCGAGCTTGGTAATTGGCAGCACCCCTGGCAATTTAAATCAACAATAAAATGTTGGCTGGGTTTGCTTCCAGTTCACATCACTCTGATATACGGGTTAAATTAATTCTCCATTTTTGTTTTCTAGTGGCTATGAGTAAAATGCAGTATTTATTTAATTGTTTGGTGTATAGATGAATGTTTGTCCTTACTTGTGCAGAAAAATGAAAGTGCTTTGTAGGCTTAGTACCATATGTTACGTAATGCAGCAGTAACATGGTAACTTCTTCCACCTTTGTAACCTGGTTATCATCTGAGGTTTTTGTAAACATTTTCCGAAGAAATGACATTCGATGGCTTTGTACCAAGCAGCCCTTTTTTCTTCTGTGTTTCATAACAAGTATTTTCATTTTACAAGGGTTGCATTTAACTTCCGAGTGTACTGAATGGTCATACTTCTTCGCTGTTTCTCACTTCAGCGAGTTAACGCCAGGAATAGCCAGAAACCGACATTATTAGCTCACATCCGCCCACTCGTTGCCATGTACAGTGTAATGCACCCAGTCAGTGACCTTTATCTAAATCCCCCACAGACCATTTCGTAATTACCACAGTCCTTCATATGCCTTAGTTCAGACCATCGACAGCATATGTTCCAGTGTATATCAAATGACTATTTCGCTCTATCCCATGAACGCCTTTCACCCTCCTGAAATGCTCTCACTGTATATTGTGGGACCGCACTTTACCCGTCGTAGGTCTCTACCCTCTACTTACTGTCTTATCCCACCGCTGATCCTCTATTACTCAGCCCTGACCCTCCATGACCTAGTGCTGATCCTTCTTGACTCAGCCTTGACCCTCCTTGACCCAGACCTGATCCAGTTCATTCCGTTATAGTTAAAACTTTACTCCACCATCATAATCATATCCCTGGCTGTCCCATTCTAGTGACCCGGAACATCCTGTGGTGGTACCCTTAGCCTGTTCCCCTGCTAAAGTAAGCTAGACTATTCTGAGAGGTATTATTGCCTTATGTTCCTCCGCTGTTGTGACCTCGATCATATTTAAGTAGCGCCCCCAGCCTGCTTCCCCGCAATATTGACCTGGGTCATTATGGTGTACTGTTCCCAGCCTGTTCCCCCGCTCTAATGGCCAAGGTCATCTTGGGATACATTATGACTGTCATGGTTCTGGCCGGCTACTGTGTCGTCCGCCCAGCTGGGACACCCGCTAAGCTTAGATTCCAATTAGGTGGCTTTATGGGCCCTGGAAATGTGTGGAGCGTGGGGCCGGGGACCACATCCATCATTGGCACGGCTGGAGTCACGGGCACAGGTCCTGCCAGACTATCACTTGTACCAACTAAACTACTGGAAGTTCTACCGGATAACTTGAAATGGTTCCAAACAGTCGGGGATAGTTTCAGATCGCTTGGAATGGTTCTAGATCGACGGGAATGGTTCTGTATCACTTGAAATTATTCCAGAACTCTGAGAATGGTTCCAGATAACCGAAAGGGGTTTCATATGACCAAAAATAGTTTCAAAGATTGAGAATGGTTTCATATGAACTTGAATTATTCCATATTCCAGAATGTATTCAGGTCACTGAGAACTGTTTCATGTTTCTGGAGATTTTTTCCTACATGACGGGAATGTCTTCACATCGTTATAAAGACTTCCAGATTCCAAGAATGGTTCCACTCCCCCGAAAATGGTTCCAGATTTCTGGCAACATTTCCAGATACCAAGGAAGGATGTATTTCACCGCAAAATGTTTCAGATCAGAGTAGTGATTCCAGATCACAGGGAATGATTCCAGATCATTGGCAATAGCTCCAAACCTGTGTCAAAAGTTCCAATTCCCCGGCAATAAATCTAAATCACTAGGAATGGTCCTGAGTCCCTGAAAATGGTCCCAGATCACCGGAAATGGTTCTGGATTACTGGAAATAGTTCTGAATCACTGGGAATGGTCCCAGATCACCGGAAATAGTCTGGATTACTGGAAATAGTTCTAGATCTCTGTGAATGGTTCCAAATTACTGGGAATGGTTCTGGATTACTGTGGATACAGAAAACGGCTGGAGAGTGGCAACAACTGATGTAGAATTCAGTACAGCTTGAGTTACGTCCTTTACAACTTGGTCTACATACATTATAGCCTGAACTTACCTTGAAGTTGGATTAACTTGTAATCCAAATTAGCTTGTTATATTACAGCGCTTGGTTCATGACTGCCAGGAGCTGCCGGGGTCATCGTGTGGCTAGTCGTGGGTCGGGACCAGTGCTGGGATTTGTGGCTGGTCGTGGGTTGGGTCCAGTGCTGGCATGTATGGCTGATCATAGGTCGGAACTAGTGCTAGGGTGTGTGACTGGTAGTAGGTCGGGATCATGTTAGGGACCGTGTGTCACCAGATATCACCCTCCTCAATGGGTTAGCTGCTGTGGTCATTTGCTCAAGAAGCCGTTCACTGTTGATCATGTCTGTGAAGACAGGTTTTCGGACAAGGTTGAGCCTATGGATCCTTTACTGATACAAATATAACTTTTTTATCATTGCCTTAATTGTGCGCCATATTAATTATACATGGGCCCTGTGATGCTCTTTAGTGTTTGTGTACATTGTCAGAAAATGGTAGAAATAGGAAAAGAATTATCAATTTATCCTGCCACAACACTGATGCATGATCACTCAGTGCTTGGAAATACTTGACCAGGTACTTGCTACTTACTTCTGCAAAAAGTGAAAGTGCTTGTACTTTCTTGCCCTTGACCCCTAGGCTAGTGACCATCCCTGTATAACACTCAGCGAGGTACAGAGTAAGGCAGATTACGGTAGGGTCAGCTTTGACGACCTGCTACCGGGAGTAGGGATGCAGTCTTTGGTCGGGGGCTGTGGACGATGGTAACGGAAAGCAGTGGACAGTGAGAGAGGTGAGGCGGGGGACTGTGGACGGTGGTGAGGCGGAGAGTTGTGGACGGTGACAGTGATGAGGAGGAGGGCTGTAGACGGTACTGTCAGCATTTTTAGTAAGCACTAAAGATATCAATGTTTTTACTGACTGTTGTTGGTGAGGACAGCCACCGAGGTCACATAATACTACCGACCACAAACTTAATCCCACCCATACAGGACGTGGCCCACACAATACCACCGCATCTTCACAAATCTCAGCCCTCAACAACACAACCTCATACGACCCTACACTACAACCTAACCCCACACACGACCCTGCACCACAACCTAACCCTACAAGACCCTACATCATAACCCAACCCCACACGAACCTACACCACAACCTAACCCCAAACGACCCTACAAAAACCCAACCCCACACGACCTTACACAACAACCTAAGCCCACATGACACTACACAACAACTCAACCCCACACGACCCAACACCACAACCTAACCCCACACGACCCTACAAAAAGCCCAACCCCACACGACCCTACACCACAACCTAACCCCAAATGATCCCACTCACTCCCAAGTATTCCAAGAGGAAATATTAATGGAAATCCTGACAATGTGGTATGATGCCGCCAGTGATCCGGTATCATGCATGTCACTTGTGATGGGGCACCTCACCTAACCTGCCGGGGTTCACGGGTCGCACACCTTCCTCTTGAAAAGATTGCTATGGCCACACGCTCTGTTGGGCAGGGATGCTTGCAGGGGACGGTTCCTACTGCTCCTGTTGCTGTTGCAAGAGACGGATTCTAGTGCTCCCATTTCTGTAGCAAGGGACGGGTCCCACTGCTCCTGTTGCTGTAGCAGGGGATGGATCTTACTCCCCCTGTTGCTGTAGCAGGGAACGGATACTCACACCTTTGCTGCCGTAGCAGAGGATGGAAGCGAAACTATAAAGCTTTTGGAGGCCACTTTGCTTTGGTATTTTTCCAAGCATCAAACTGAATAAGTTTTAACTCTCTCTCTCTCTCTCTCTCTCTCTCTCTCTCTCTCTCTCTCTCTCTCTCTCTCTCTCTCTCTCTCTCTCTCTCTCTCTGAGAGGTATGTTACCATTAATACACGCCTAGGTATCGGGAGGATTAGTTACAGGTACACACTGATCTAGCACTTCAGTGGTTTTCAAGTGTTACTCCTTTGTCCCACTTAGCCGTCTTTTCTTTCTGCCTTAGCCATACACCAGCAGGTCGCCTTCGATCCACAAACGTACGATCTCTCCTGGTGACACATAACACATGACGGCACGCGTGGCGCACCTGCCTCCGGGAATGTTCATCGCTCACTGCTGTCCCAAGTGATCCTAGGCCAGGGCCTGAGGATCCCAGGAGTTGCACCACACACAACAAGCGGATGGAGAACAACGCTTACTGTAAAGGAGACACGGATCAAGGGCAGATTTCACATGCTATCATTATTTCTAAGTAACTTACATTTTCCTGTTTTACTACACTCGATTTCTAAGGTATGAAAATTTATTCCACTCTACATTATTGTTATAGACATGTAGGTGGGAGGATTTCTTGCCACTAGTGCCAGTACAGGATTACCCAGCACTGGTACTAGTACAGGAAGCAGTACATTTCTATCATCTTGCTCACATCATTGAAAGACTTGATTTTTTTCTTCCTGTTTACGTGTGCATCATCATCCTTAATTCTAGCTTTCCGTTCATTTTTGGAGTTTCATCATTGTAAGATGTTTCCCATGCTGCCCCTGCCCTGCGTTAGCCATGCATTACCGCCAGGGAAGCTGGAAGTTTGTGTTGGCTTCCACCTCGGGTAAAGTATTAAAGGATTTTAATCATATCAACGTCCAGGTAATGTTTCTGGCTTTTCCATCACTCCTTCAGAAAAGTTCATAACTGTTTTCTTCAGACACAGAGATTCCTTAACTTTCGCTCACCACCACACTCAGAGATTCATTACCTGTATTAGCCACATTAATACGGCTGTGCAAGAGATCACATCCGAACCTTTAGCTCAGCCTGACGCTTTCTAGACGACACTCTAGACGTACTCTGATGAGGTCTTGTTGAGTTCTCAGCCGAGCACCACCAACGCTTGTGTTCTCTCACCTGAGCACTACTTGCCGTGTTGGTGTTCTTCGTGCACGTCCATCCTGAGCAAATGAACCCCATATTCCCAGTCAGACGGCGAGCTTCCATGTGATGACGGTGTGCTTCAAGAAGGTCTCCCTGCACCAGGCAGAGTCCGGTGATTTGCAGCTTCTTACATTGTGTGGCAGATGTTTGTTACATTGTGTGGCAGATGTTTGTTACATTGTGTGGCAGATGTTTGTTAAAAGCGGATGTTCCAGGTGTGGCCTGGGACGGGGCGTGGCCTGGGGCGGAGGTGTGGCCACTGACACGGAACAATATAATGAGGTTCAGCAGGACACGTTACGCAAATTGAGGCGCTCCCTCCTCCTCCCTCCACTAATTCTTCCCCTCCCTTCCCCCCACCCTCCCTTTCCGATGGCAGCCAATTATCTCATTCTTCTGGACCAGAGCCAATTACTGACGGATTCTGAATTTTGTTGGAGGAGGGAGGAAGATGGTGATTGTTGTGGTGTGGCGGGGAGGATGGTGGGTGATGTCGTCCTGGTAGTGCCTGGGCTGGACTGCGGGAGGCAGATGTACGCATGGTATGTGGCTTGTGCCGTTCATTGGTTTGTGATGAGCATTACAGCGTTTCTGTAATTTGCATATGAGTGCAAATTACGCTCCTCTTAAATTCTACCTTGACGTAAGGCATGTATTGCTGGTGAGACCGATGGTGGGTGTGCCACCAAGACCTCAGTCACCAACACCAGTGACAGCATTAACAACCACCCCAAGTTTGACACGCTGCTGGCCAATGTAGGGTGCTTCCTCCCCAGCTTTATGACCCCACACACGCTGGGCAGTAAAGGGAGCTTCCTCTCTCTGTCTGGTGTCTTTAATACCGACAACATTGTTTTGTCTCCTGGAATAATTTTGCATAACAACATCACATAATCCAATGAATCATCTTTTATCTTTGATGTGACATATATCGCCCTAGGGATTATCATGCCTGTGTTTGCCTAAGCTTCGGTTAATTTGTTCGTCCAGTACATCATGGGTTCATTTACGGTTGTGGTGAGTCGTCGTGTACGTTTGTGTTAATATGTAAAGCATATAGCAAGTGAAGAAGGAAGGTTTTAAAGCACAATGAATCAGTTTTTCATGAAGAACATTGTCAGTAAACAAGTCGGGTAGGGAAGTGCTGATTACGTACAAGTTTCTAACATTAAAACCTTATAACAAAATATTCTGGATTATAATACATTTTTAGCGTCACAAGAAAAAACGACGGTGACTATCATAAAACAGCCTCCCTCCTCCTCCTCGCCTGCTTGCTGCATTATAACAGAAGAAACATAGGTTAAGTGCAACACGCACGAAAACTGACCCGCATTTTGTTCCTCACTCTTACGCTAAGTAAGGAAAAGCAGTGTGACGTCAGTGGTAAGATTATCATACTAAAACCCACGGCTGGGGAGAGACCAGCACCCATGGCTGGAAAGAAACCAGCACCAGTGGCTGGGGGGAGACCAACACCCGTGGCTGGGGAGAGACCATCACCCGTGGTGGTGAGAGACCATCACCCGTGGTGGAGAGAGACCATCGCCCTTGATGGGGAGAGACCATCGCCCGTGGTGGGGGGAGACCATCACCCGTGGTGGGGGAGAGACCATCACCCGTGGTGGAGAGAGACCATCGCCCTTGATGGGGAGAGACCATCGCCCGTGGTGGGGGGAGACCATCACCCGTGGTGGTGAGAGACCATCACCCGTGGTGGAGAGAGACCATCGCCCTTGATGGGGAGAGACCATCGCCCGTGGTGGGGGGAGACCATCACCCGTGGTGGGGGGAGACCATCACCCGTGGTGGAGAGAGACCATCGCCCTTGATGGGGAGAGACCATCGCCCGTGGTGGGGGGAGACCATCACCCGTGGTGGGGGGAGACCATCACCCGTGGTGGAGAGAGACCATCGCCCTTGATGGGGAGAGACCATCGCCCGTGGTGGGGGGAGACCATCACCCGTGGTGGGGGGAGACCATCACCCGTGGTGGAGAGAGACCATCGCCCTTGATGGGGAGAGACCATCGCCCGTGGTGGGGGGAGACCATCACCCGTGGTGGGGAGAGACCATCACCCGTGGTGTGGAGAAACCAGCACCCGTGGCAGGGAAGAGACCAGCACCCGTGGCTGGGAAGAGACCAGCACCCGTGGCTGGGAAGAGACCAGCACCCGTGGCTGGGGGGAAGACCAGCACCCTTGGCTGGGGAGAAACCAGCACCCAGGCACTAGGAAGGTGTGAATGCCTCACTGTGGCTGAGACCGGTGATATTCTGGTGCTCTATTCAGGTTCCTTCGTCAGTTGATGATGTGACATGCAATTAAGAAGAACAAATTGGTTTCGTTAAAAAATGTGTTTCTCTTGATTGATGCTGGATACACACTCCTTGAGGATCGGCCGGCCTCCTACCTGTCATAGGTCGGCCACCCGCATCATTACTGGGGTTGACCACCTCCCAGTACTGGGGTTGACCACCTCCCAGTACTGGGGTTGACCACCTCCCAGTACTGGGGTTGACCACCTCCCAGTACTGGGGTTGACCATCTCCCAGTACTGGGGTTGACCACCTCCCAGTACTGGGGTTGACCATCTCCCAGTACTGGGGTTGACCACCTCCCAGTACTGGGGTTGACCACCTCCCAGTACTGGGGTTGACCATCTCCCAGTACTGGGGTTGACCACCTCCCAGTACTGGGGTTGACCACCTCCCAGTACTGGGGTTGACCACCTCCCAGTACTGGGGTTGACCACCTCCCAGTACTGGGGTTGACCACCTCCCAGTACTGGGGTTGACCATCTCCCAGTACTGGGGTTGACCACCTCCCAGTACTGGGGTTGACCACCTCCCAGTACTGGGGTTGACCACCTCCCAGTACTGGGGTTGACCACCTCCCAGTACTGGGGTTGACCACCTCCCAGTACTGGGGTTGACCATCTCCCAGTACTGGGGTTGACCATCTCCCAGTACTGGGGTTGACCATCTCCCAGTACTGGGGTTGACCACCTCCCAGTACTGGGGTTGACCACCTCCCAGTACTGGGGTTGACCACCTCCCAGTACTGGGGTTGACCACCTCCCAGTACTGGGGTTGACCATCTCCCAGTACTGGGGTTGACCATCTCCCAGTACTGGGGTTGACCACCTCCCAGTACTGGGGTTGACCACCTCCCAGTACTGGGGTTGACCACCTCCCAGTACTGGGGTTGACCACCTCCCAGTACTGGGGTTGACCACCTCCCAGTACTGGGGTTGACCATCTCCCAGTACTGGGGTTGACCACCTCCCAGTACTGGGGTTGACCATCCCCCAGTGCTGGAGTTGAACATCCCCCCGTAATGGGGTCAACTATTCCTCCGGTAATGGGGTTGACCTTTCCTCCAGTAATGAGATTGACCACCCCTTCAGTATTGAGGTTGACTGTTCCTCCAGTTATGGGGTTGACTATTCCTCCAGTATTGGGGATGACTATTCCTTCCAGTTATGGGGTTCGAGTTTTCTACAGCGTTGGGGCAGACCCCCCCCCCTCACCAGTGATGGTATCGACCACTTCCCTCTAAACAACATGTGTCTGGTAGGATCCCTCCTGACCAGCCACACCCCAGGTCGTGTGGTAGGATCCCTCCTGACCAGCCACACCCCAGGTCGTGTGGTAGGACTTCCCTGGGCTGGGGCGGCTAAGTGCTGATCCTTGTAGCCAATTTCTTGCTCATCAGTAGAGTGTGCTTAGTGCCACAGTTGGTTGGATCAGCGCTGTCTGCCTCTTGCGAATTACTGTGCCTTGGTGTGTGTGTGTGTGTGTGTGTTTGTATAAATACCTAATCGTACTATACACTGGTGGGGCCACATCTCTTGATAATTCTCGATCATACAACTTTTTAAACTTTTACACTTTTCGCAGTCACACTTTTGCCCCCGATTTAATGTATTCATTACTCTGGTACAGTAAAAGTACTTTCTTTTTTCTTTAAACATTTTTCGTATGCCTTTCTTACTTTCTTACTTATTCTCGTGTTATGACCACATTTCATATTCTTTCCTTCAATTTTTCGAAGAAATATTCACTGTAGACGTCGTCAAACATTTCGAAATTTGAAAGTTGTGATCAAGCCACCCCTTACCTTTTTCTTTCACGCTTGGCTCAGTGCTTGAATATGTTGGTCTGTTCATTACTGTATGAGGAACAGAATGTGTGTCGTCAGTTTAAGGTGTGCGTGGGCTAGTGTGTGTATCAGCGGATGATTGAATGTACGTCTTGCAGCGTAATATATGTTGTATGTTTGCTCGCTCACCCTTTTGGCAAAATTTCGTCGTAGGTCCTCTCATGCTGCACACACACACACACACACACACACACACACACACACACACACACACACACACACATACTTCTCATATAATGGGCCAACCTACAAGTCCAGCTTCACCATTGAATATCGTGTTCTGTTTCGTTCCTGTACTGTAGTGTAACTGTTCCAGGAGTATCATTTCACTGCTTGATTCTTCTCTCTTTTGTTCCAGGTAAGGATAAGGAGGACTGTTCCTCCCACTCAGCTCCTTCCCAACACTCCTGCACCCCAACCTATGCCCTCCTTCTCCCCAGCACCGCCCCATCCCTTGCCCTCCTCCCAGCACCCTGGATGCCAGCCAACCCGTGCCAGTCGAGTTATCAGAGTTAAGGTGATGGGAGTCGCCTCCTGCTAAAAGTAAGTAAGACTCACCATCTCATCACAGGTAATCAATACACGTGACTCCTGCTTCATTAGTGTGTCTCTGACAGTGTGTGGGGCCGCTAGTGTCCTACTGCCGTTTGTAATGACTGCTACACCTTCAGCCTTACCACCACCACCAGCCCAGAACTGCCTCAGGTAGGCCGGGGGCATATGGTTCTAACTAGTGTCAGGAGAGTCGTGCAGCTCCCTGGTGTCAGGAAGGTCGTGTAGCATCCAGGTGTCAGGAGGGTAGGGGGTACCCTGGTTTCAGGAAATCCGAGGGCATCCCGTTCTTTGGCTGACCGATGGCATCCTGGTATCAGGAGGGCTTGGCTGGCACTACATATCAGGAAGGCTGGCAGCACTTCGAAGTGTCAGGTGAGCCAAAGACTCTTTCTGGTGTCAGGGGAGTCAGTGGTACTCTGACGTCATAAAGGCTGCCTGGCACTTCCTTGTGTCAAAAACACTGGGTAGTATTCCCTGATGTCAGGAGGGCTCGGTGGTTTCGTAGTGTGAGGCAGATCGGTGGCATCCTGATATTAAGAGGAACCGGTGGCACTCCCTCGTGTCAAGAGCGCCAGGTGGTTCCTCCTGGTATAAGAAGGGCTGAGGGCCTTCCCTGGTGTCAGAAAGACTAGATGGCTCTCCCTGGTGTCAGGAGAGCCGGAGGCGATGGACCTGCCCTGGTATCAAGAGGGCCCTGGTGTCAGCAGGGCTGGGAGCTTCTCTGGTTTCCAGAGGGATGGGTGGCTGTCTAGCGTCAGGGCCTTCTCAGGTGTCAGGAGGGCTGGGGACCCACCATGGTTTTAGAGAACCGGATGCCTCTTCCTTGTGTCAGCAGGACAGGGTGACACTCTGATGTCAAGAGGACCGGATGGCATTCCATGGTGTCAGAAGGATTATGTGGCTCTCCTCACAGTCAGGAGTCCACGTGGCTTTCTGGTGTCAGGAGAGTGTTGTCGCATTCTAGAATCATGAGGGCCGGGTAGCACTCCCTGGTGTCAGCAGGGTTCTGTGGCATCCTGGTATCAGGAGGGCGGGTTGCACTTGCTGGTTTCAGGAGGGTTAGTGGAGCCCTGGTTTCAGGAGGGTTAGTGGAGCCCTGGTTTCAGGAGGGTTAGTGGAGCCCTGGTTTCAGGAGGGTTAGTGGAGCCCTGGTTTCAGGAGGGTTAGTGGAGCCCTGGTTTCAGGAGGGTTAGTGGAGCCCTGGTTTCAGGAGGGTTAGTGGAGCCCTGGTTTCAGGAGGGTTAGTGGAGCCCTGGTTTCAGGAGGGTTAGTGGAGCCCTGGTTTCAGGAGGGTTAGTGGAGCCCTGGTTTCAGGAGGGTTAGTGGAGCCCTGGTTTCAGGAGGGTTAGTGGAGCCCTGGTTTCAGGAGGGTTAGTGGAGCCCTGGTTTCAGGAGGGTTGTAGTACTATTTTTTTCAAGAGGGCCGTTGAATCTTGCTGTTGTTATTAGGGTCATATGGCGCCCTTGTGTCAAGAGGACCGTTGGCTTTCCGTTATGGCATGAGGGTCTTGTGTCAGAGTGTGAAAGGTCGTGTATGACAGATAATGTTCTGATAAGGGCCAGGTTTTGGAGGTCCATGGCAGTGTCATGAAGAGCCAGGTTGTGGAGTTTCATGTTGGTGTAGTCCTGCGGAGATCGAGAACCTGAGGTCCATGTTAGTGTAGTTCTGGGGATGGGCGAGATGCTGGGGTCCATGACAATGTTGTCCTGGGGATGTCATCCGATGTCACCCACCAGTAGCAGGTCCATGCCATCCACCGGGTGAGTTGGACTCTACAAATCTGGGTGGAGGTTAACGTGTTGTCGGCCCACGCTTGATGGTCGGTGGGGCTCACTGGCCACGTTTGTGTTTCCAGGCAGCCAACCCGCACAGAGCAAAGGGGACCTGCCCATCCCCCCTCCCCCCCGGACTTACACCTCCTCCCTCTCCAATCCACTTGATTGATGGCAGGTCATTGACTGACAGCCAGACCCCTGCTGATGGCAGGTCGTTGACAACCTGATCCCAGTAATTGGCAGGTCAGTGAGAACCTGGCCCCCAGCTCGTGGCAGGTTAATGGCAACCAACCCCAGATCGTGGCACAGGGGCTTGTTGTTAACACTCCAGCTGTGGCACTGGGACTGGATAACACTCCACGTGTGCCACAGGGCTGGTTAACATTCTAGATAGGTGTGGCATACAGGCTCCTTAACTCTCCAGGTATGTGTGGCACACAGGCTGGTTAACACGCCATGTGTGGTACTGGGACTGGTGTGGCACACTGGCTGGTTAACACGCCATGTGTGGTACTGGGACTGGTGTGGCACACTGGCTGGTTAACACGCCATGTGTGGTACTGGGACTGGTGTGGCACACTGGCTGGTTAACACGCCAGGTTTGTCGGTATATAGCAATAGATTCATATGACTGTTAATGTCATGTGCAGTGACACCTGTGATGTCTGTCATAACAATCTCTCACAGGAAGGCGTTAGCTGGTCTCCCATACGTTAGGATGGTTGTGTCAGGAGGCGTCAGGTGGTCTATCCTGCGTCGCACTAATGGTGTTAGAAAGCGTCAGCTTGTCTGCCAGGCGTCGGGATACTGATCCCAGGAGGCTTCAGCTGGTCTGTTTTGCTGACGGTGTCAGGTGTCACTAAGTTTGTGTCTGGAGTGTTACACTGGCGGTCGACGGCTGTCTACCTCAGGGTTTGTGTAAACTGAGAACACTGATGTCTAAAGCATTAGTACACACACACACACACACACACACACATACACACACACACACACACACACACACACACACACACACACACACATGTACGAGATTTCAGTTATAAGGAGATAGACTGGGGGAGAAATTTGGATTCTCCTTATGATATGGAAAATCATGGAAACACAAGTTTATGGAGGTTATACAGGAAGATGTCCATCACCAGGATGCAAGTGACCATATTAGGATAAGATGGTCTGACATATCATCATTACTAAATAATCTTCACACACACTAGCCTGGATATCTTCACACACACTAGCCTGGATATCTTCACACACACTAGCCTGGATATCTTCACACACACTGGCCTGGATATCTTCACACACACTAGCCTGGATATCTTCACACACACTAGCCTGGATATCTTCACACACACTAGCCTGGATATCTTCACACACACTGGCCTGGATATCTTCACACACACTAGCCTGGATATCTTCACACACACTAGCCTGGATATCTTCACACACACTAGCCTGGATATCTTCACACACACTGGCCTGGATATCTTCACACACACTAGCCTGGATATCTTCACACACACTAGCCTGGATATCTTCACATATACTAGTATGGATAATTTCTCACACATTAGTATGGATGTCTTCACACATGCTAACATGGATGTTGAGAATATTATATATTATACATCATTTCGAAAAGTGATCATGTATCTCAAGTGTGACTATGTGGTAAACGAGAATGGTGAAAGAGCAGAGGTGAGACATGACATAAAGAGGAAATATTATCATAAGAAGTACACAAACGTCAACAACTTCTGTGGTAACATGGATTGGGAAATGGAATTCAGTAGTCAGAAGCCAGGGCACAGTGGAGAGAGGTTAGGTGAAATTTACCATTAAGGAGTAAAGACATGGATGCCCTAAACCTCATAGACAGAGGGAGTGGCGAGCAGGAGGAAAAAATAGTTTGATAAAAAAAAGTCAGAAAGGAAAAGAACTTCAAGATGTGCAGTAGCGAAGATATAGACGGCACTCCGGCCATCCAGTGTTTGCAAGGTATACGAGATCAAGGATAAGAAAGAAGGGACAAAGAAACTTTGGGAAGAATATAACGGACATAGCAGGTGAAATTCCTAAATTTTCCCATAATCATCAAGAGTCAGCTGTCAGTTAAGGAGTAGCTAATCAGGCTGAGGGATTCTGAGGGAAGGGTTGTAGAGGACGCTGGAAAGAGATGTGGGGAACTGAATTACAAAAGTGTTTTTACAGATAAAAGACACGGTAGCCTCAACATCAGCGGAAGGAGGTTTTGGAAATCATCCAAATATATAAGAAATATATTAACTATTCAGAATAGTAAAAGAACTTGACCCATACCAGGTTCATAGTCCTGATGAAACTTCTTCATGTGTGCTGAAGACGTGTGCAGGTACGCTAATTAGACTGTTCGTCGGAGAGAGGCATAGTATCAAGGGAATGGAAAAGGGCTAATTATACTTTTACGAAGAAAGGAGACTTGGAACAGGCGCTGAACTACACACCAGTTTCACTCACGACTTTGATAAGTGAGGTTCTGCAAAAGCATTTTAGAAAACAAGTGGAGGATTTCCTATGGAAGAGAAGTTACTTCCGCGAGAAACAGCATGGTATAGAGAAAGGACGAACATATGTAACAAACAATAGATTGTTCGTATGGGGACTGCCAGGAAACATGACGTCGTAACACCACATGGGAGGCTGATAAAGAAACTTAATCACCAGTCAGGATTAAGGGGCAGACTTCTTCAGTGGACACAAGAATATCTCACAGGACACGAGATCAAAGAACGCATGGTAGAGGAGCCTTCTTGGATTAGGTATGGACTTGTGCGTGATGATGTTTGCAGATGATGCTAAGGTCATAAGGGAACTGAAATACGATGAGGATTGCATAAGCGTACAAAGAGACCTAAAGATACCTCAAAGATGGTCTGATAATGGTTGATGAAATTCAACCTAGACAGATTTAATGGGGAAAAGATAAAGTGAAAGACGGCCTCGATATGATTATTATCCTGCACGAAATAATCTTCAGGATTCTACATGTGAGAAGGACTTGAGAGTCGAAATTATGTCTAACCTGTTGCCAGCGTCCCATGTCTAACCTGTTGCCAGCGTCCCATGTCTAACCTGTTGCCAGCGTCCCATGGATAACCTGTTGCCAGCGTCCCATGGCTAACCTGTTGCCAGCGTCCCATGTTAGGTAATTAGACAAACTTTTCTGGAAAATATAAGAACTGATTTCAAGTTTGTGGATAAGGAAATATTTCGCAAGCTAATCCTATCTACATAAGATTAGAACGAAATATGTTACTCAGCTTTTGGTCACCGCACGCAAAGAAACACAAAGAGCTAATAAAGAAAGTCCAGAAAAGAGCAACAAAGATGGTACCAGAATTATGAGAAACTATAAATTTGCCCATCTTGGAAGAGAGAAGAGTCAGAGGTTACCTGATCACAACCTTTTAGTTGTAAAAACAGTTGGATGATGCAGAGACTGAACATTTCTGTGAGCGATGTGGCAACAACCAGAGAACATAACACGAAATTAAGCCAAAAACTGGTTAAAGAAGCTGTAAACAAATACTTGTATATTATAAAAGTGGTGGATGAATAAAATAAGAAGACACCTCATGATTAATGCCTTCATAGATTTAAGTTGTGTGATGATGGAGAATTTTCAAGAGATGTGAACTTATCAATGTAAACCCCCCCCCCCCCAGTGCACAATCACATGTATACATTCTCTCTCTCTCTCTCTCTCTCTCTCTCTCTCTCTCTCTCTCTCTCTCTCTCTCTCTCTCTCTCTCTCTCTCTCTCTCAGTTACATTATCAGTACTACCCGCCTGGGTAACGGGGTAAGTTAGTGACGGCTGCGCAATGAGACAGCACTTCAATGGCTGTCATGTTTCACTCCCTTGTCCCAGTTAGTTATCTTTTCTTTATGCCTCACCCATACGTGGGCTGTTGGATTTCAGTCCGCCAACATAGACCCCTCTCCTTACACATAACACTTGACAACACGTAACTCACACGTCTCTTTCTTAGGATTTTCCTGCAGTGAGCACTACGCGCTAACCTTGTCTTTTACAAAATCACCTGGAAAGAAACTGTCTCAGTTTGATCATATAACAACACAGCCCAACTTGGTGAGCAAGCAACAATGTACTCATCTTTATACTAAGAAATCGGCCTTCATTATTCTTGTATGGTACAATATGGTGTTCACTACGAGAGTTGGCCCGGAGCAACCAGCCTGCACTCTGCTCCAGGAGAATGGTTCTGCCTTAGTCAAATTTCCAACATTGTTACCTAGAACATAACTGTTGTTGTCTTGCTCATAATCTGTATATTATGACGCATCCTTGATATATGCTATCTCCCGGGGACATACCTCCCCTCCCGGATGTTACCCTGATTATGGCTTATCTTACTGTATATGGCTATTATTTTAATGTACCTTGATATTATCTTAATGTATCTGGTTGTTATCTTACTGTGTCTGTGTCTGGGTTCTATCTTTCTGTACATGGGTGTTATCTTACTATATATATATATATAGGTGTTATCTGACAGTGTATATATGTTATCTCGCTTTATCTGGGTGGTATGTTTCTGTTTTGATGTTATCTTACCATATCTTTGTGTCATCTTTCTGTGTTAGGGTGTTGTCTTGTTGTGTGTTGATGTCCACTTGACGGAACAGGTGAGCTGGTAAGACTATAGCTGACCATGACAGTGTGTGCGTTGCTTCAGCCAGCTGGCACCGCTGGAAACGGACACCACATGTGGAAGCTAGACACAGACGAAGTCTATCAAAATGGTGAATATTGACCTAAGAATGACCCTGTGTGACAGTGTCAGATACGCAGTTAAGAGAGTGTCATCTGGAGTGGGTTTCCTTAATTGTTGGCCTGAGTATCTTGACGCTTTTGTGTGCTGGTCTTGTGTGTACGTACGTCAGGCTCACTGGAGGGTCAGGAAGTGCTCGTTAAGCAGCTGCAGGCCCGGATGTTGTCGCTTAGAGTTACCGCTCACTCCAACAACAGCTCCTGACTCACTCGCTCACCCACCGCAACAATATATATATATATATATATATATATATATATATATATATATATATATATATATATATATATTGGAAAGGATCACAATTTTGTGAGTGATCAATCATATTCCTATGAATCCACGGGGAAAATGAAACACGATGAGTTCCCAAGTGCACTTCCGTGTAATCATCATATCATCAGGGGGGGACACAAGAGAGAAATATGATATATATATATATATATATATATATATATATATATATATATATATATATATATATATATATATATATATATATATATATATTTATTTTTTATTTATTTTGCTTTGTCGCTGTCTCCCGCGTTTGCGAGGTAGCACAAGGAAACAGACGAATGGCCCAACCCACCCACATACACATGTATATACATACACATCCACACACTCAAATATACATACCTATAATCTCAACGTATACATATATATACACACACAGACATATACATATATACACATGTACATAATTCATACTGTCTGCCCTTATTCATTCCCATCGCCACCTCGCCACACATGAAATAATCCCCCTCCTCCCTCATGTATGCGAGGTAGCGCTAGGAAAAGACAACAAAGGCCCCATTCGTTCACACTCAGTCTCTAGCTGTCATGTAATAATGCACCGAAACCACAGCTCCCTTTCCACATCCAGGCCCCACAGAACTTTCCACGGTTTGCCCCAGACGCTTCACATGCCCTGGTTCAATCCATTGACAGCACGTCGACCCCGGTATACCACATCGTTCCAATTCACTCTATTCCTTGCACGCCTTTCACCCTCCTGCATGTTCCGGCCCCAATCACTCAAAATCTTTTTCACTCCATCTTACCACCTCCAGTTTGGTCTCCCACTTCTCCTCGTTCCCCCAACCTCTGACATACACATCCTCTTTGTCAATCTTTCCTCACTCATTCTCTCCATGTGACCAAACCACTTCAAAACACCCTCTTCTGCTCTCTCGACCACACTCTTTTTATTACCACACATCTCTCTTACCCTATTATTACTTACTCGATCAAACCACCTCACACCACATACTGTCCTCAAACACCTCATTTCCAGCACATCCACATATATATATATATATATATATATATATATATATATATATATATATATATATATATATATATATATATATAAATATATATATATATATATATATATATATATATATATATATATATATATATATATATATATATATAAATATATATATATATATATATATATATATATATATATATATATATATATATATATATATATATAAATGTGTGTGTAAAAAAGATATAAAATGAAGATATAATATGAAGGTGAAATCGCACTTCAGTAGGAGTTCATATAATTCTGTTCAACATGTAATTTTCATTTACATGTGGCACTACATGTTTCATAGAGACAATCCACCTCATCATCAGATGACAATGATTAATAAAGTTATTTGAATCCCAGAATCACAACAAAAGTACCGTCTGGCATCTACCATCATTCTTGCTCGTTGTTTCCAGCGTTAGCGGAGTAACGCCAAAAACATATGAAGAAATGGCGTCATTCGGCCAAATCCATTCTCTAGTTGTCATGTGTAATGCACAGAAACCACAGCTCTGTCCATAACCAGGCCTTACTGACCTATCAGTGGTTCCATGGGCGTGTCACATGTCATGGTTTAGTCCATTGACAAGACATCACCTTCTGTGTACCACATCACTCGAGTACACTTTATCCCGTGCTCTCCTTACACCCTCCTGGATGTTCAGGCTCCGAACACTCAAAACTTCGCTCCATCCTTCCAACTCCAATTCGGTCTCCCCCTTATTGTCTCCCCCACTTCTAGCAAATATATCCATTTTGTGTGCCTCTCCTCGTTCTCTTCATATTTCCAAACCATCTCAGCACATCCAATATATCTCTCACAACCATACTCTTCGTGTTAGCATACCTCTTTATTACCCATTCATTTCTTAGTCGATCAACCATTCTCGGACCAAATATTGTCCTCAAAAAATTCATTTCCAATGCATTTACTCCCTTCTGTGACTGATGGGCAGATGTCCATATTCAGTTGAAAAGAAGCAAGAATATTTCACAAAAGAGTGAGGAAATAGACGAGGAAAGGTGAAGAAGCCACCCACATTAGCATGTAAATTTCCAGTTGTTTAAGAACTGGTTTCATACATTGGTCAGGATTGGCGGCAAAGATGCAGCGGGGTGTGTGTGTGTGTGTGTGTGTGTGTGTGTGTGTGTGTGTGTGTGTGGAGGGGGGGGGGTCAATTAGGAACGATAGTTCGAGGCTTCCAGCCGGTTGACCGACGCTTGCTTGTATGATCTTGTGTATATCCCTTTGTCATGTACTTTATGAGGAAGACTTTTGTGGCACAACAGGCATGGAAGACTTTGTAAAGACTTACTCTGAAATCCAAAGGCGTGATATACATACACACCAAACAAGAGCGCCTTAAATATCCGGGGCCTAAGACTTCAACACCTAGCCAGTAAGCATCAGAAAGAGCATGGGATGCACGGTAAAGAAGTTTGAGTTCACTAGACAGGTACCTACAAAGTGCACTATCAAGCCAGGCTATGGGGCTTATATAGGCTAGAGGGCTGGAGCTCCCAGCAGCTTGGTCGACCAACAACAAAATCCAACAGCCTAGGCCTAGCCGGGGCTGTAGGAGTGTATCCAAGTAAAGTAAATCTCATTTCTAAACTGTTTGTTTCCATACCACTTTATTAAGTCCATTTAAGTCCAGTCAAGGCTTGGATTGTTATGGTAACTCGCTAGGTGGTCGACATTCTGGTAGTCCTCCCCCCTGACTTGGAGAAGAGAAGGTTAAACTGAACATTCGTTTCGTCTTCAAAAACATATAAAGAAGGAATTTAGTTCATGTTAAAGATTTCTTGTTACACTAATATGATGAGCAAAACATAATAAGAGACTCACTGCACCGGAATTGTTCAGTAGGAAGAGGAAACCATACGTTAGGTGTGGAGGTGGAGTGTATGTGAGGAGGTCCTGTACTGATCTACAGCTGTGGATTGTCTATTAACGACATCTGCAACTCCAACATTGATGATAACTTTACACCTATACACTTCCTGATGACTCGGTCTCAGCAGAACGTCGTGATAAATGTAAGGTAGGTCGTGACAAGTCTTACCAGCACGTCTTACTTCCTGCCAGTAAGTTCTGGATTGACAGTGAAAAATCTTGATCTATGTGATCCTTGGTTCAGTAAGTGTTAATCACGTTCGTGTTATAGTAGCATAACGACGTTAGGCACATCTGCTGATGTTCGTGTTGACGGTTCCAACACAGGAACACTGAGGCCGAGGTGTACCTACCTTACCCAAAAAGACATGTAGGAGAACAGCTTTTTCTAAAGTGCAGTTAGTCATCATTTCTCTACATTGGAAGATCCTCTGGTTCTCTTAATCGTCACAAGGAAAATATTCTTTATTCCTCATTAAAGCAGTGCAAGAAAACTGTATGTAACCGACCGGCAGGAATACTTGTTACTTCATAATGTCGACAGAGAAACATTTACTGCCTTGATGGGAACAGAAAATGAACAGCCCACATAATAGCAATACAAGACGAACGTCATCATGAGTACAGTTGCTAGCTGGTGAAAACTGTGCCTCCTTGCTCTGGTATACTGAAGGAGATAACTTCTCTGCGACTAACATGTGTCTCCAGCAAACCAGAGGGGAGGGTACCCTTAGGTCAGGGATGGGTCTCCGGTATACTATGGTAGAGGGTACTCTTGGGTCAGAGATGGGTCTGGTAAACTTACGGACAGATCCTGTAAGGAGTGTGCGTCGTGAAGTTAAAGGGAGGATGAATGAGGCGGGCGGACCCACTGTTGACGATGATATCTTGTAAGACATTATAACTGACCAGGGAACCAGGCTTCTCTTCCCCGTTGGGCTGACCACCATTATTCACCCCAGCTGCTGCTGCTGCCTCCTCTCCCCAGCTTTCTCACGTTGCATCAGTTATTTACCTCAGATGCTGCTACCCCACGTGGCACCTGTGTAGCAGGTGCCTCAGATGAGGAAGAAAGCGGGAATAAAGCTGTTAGATTCTCTCGAATTCCTTCGGGAAAACGTACTCTATAGCTGGGTTGTCTTGTGCTCTGTACAAGGCCACAAGACGGACCATCCCCGGTCATCCTGCTCATGTACCCTCGTCAGGCGGTCCAGGGACATCAAACGAACCCTTCCAGGTCATCCCTCTCATGGACTTTCTTCAGCTGTCCTAGGGCCACCGAATAGACCCTTACAAGTCATCCTTCTCATGTGCTCCCTTCAGCTGGTTCAGGGCCATCAGACGAACCCTTTTAGGTCATCATGCTCATATACCCTCTGCAGCTGGCTGGCCCAGAGCAGTTTGGACGACCTTTTTCCCGGCAATATTCTCAGTTACTCATCCGTCCTCCTGATCACGAGGACTTCACGGAAGACTGCATCGCCCAGTCAGCTGGGTAAAGTGTGCCCATACTTCTGGAAAGATACTTTTTTGATTATATATATATATATATATATATATATATATATATATATATATATATATATATATATATATATATATATTATCGCCCCTAATAGGGAAATGAATATTCGAATACTATGTACTCGAATACCCTTCGTCTCACGTTGGTGAGCAACGGGGTCTACACCGATCATTTCCTATCAGGCTCACACAGCCAGCAGATAGCATTTTACCGAACCTAACTGTACATCACGGAGGTATATGAATACGAACAAAGTGCATATGAACGCGCACCTTCATAGAACACACAAACCTCCAACAGCCAGGATCGAACCCAGGACCACTCTGCAACAGGCGGGAGCGCTCCCGCTAGGCTACGATCGCCCCTAATAGGGAAATGACTATTCGAATACTATGTACTCGAATACACTTCGTCATATAGGTATCTCTCTCTCTCTCTCTCTCTCTCTCTCTCTCTCTCTATATATATATATATATATATATATATATATATATATATATATATATATATATGTATATATATATATATATATATATATATATATATATATATATATATATATATATATATATATATATATCTTTCTTTCGTACTATTCGCCATTTCCCGCACTAGCGAGGTAGCGTTATCAACAGAGGACTGGGCCTTAGAGGGAATATCCTCACCTGGCCCCTTCTCTGTTCCTTCTTTTGGAAAATTAAAAAAAAAACGAGAGGGGAGGATTTCCAGCCACCCGCTCCCTTCCCTTTTAGTCGCCTTCTACGACACGCAGGTAATACGTGGGAAGTATTCTTTCTCCCCTATCCCCAGGGATATATATATATATATATATATATATATATATATATATATATATATATATATATATATATATATATATATATATATTCCTTCAAAAATGGGTATGTTTGAAGGAATAGTTCCAACAATGTTGTATGGTTGCGAGGCGTGGGCTATGGATAGAGTTGTGCGCAGGAGGATGGATGTGCTGGAAATGAGATGTTTGAGGACAATGTGTGGTGTGAGGTGGTTTGATCGAGTGAGTAACGTAAGGGTAAGAGAGATGTGTGGAAATAAAAAGAGCGTGGTTGAGAGAGCAGAAGAGGGTGTTTTGAAATGGTTTGGGCACATGAGAGAATGAGTGAGGAAAGATTGACCAAGAGGATATATGTATCCGAGGTGGAGGGAACGAGGAGAAGAGGGAGACCAAATTGGAGGTGGAAAGATGGAGTGAAAAAGATTTTGTGTGATCGGGGCCTGAACATGCAGGAGGGTGAAAGGAGGGCAAGGAATAGAGTGAATTGGAGCGATGTGGTATACCGGGGTTGACGTGCTGTCAGTGGATTGAATCAAGGCATGTGAAGCGTCTGGGGTAAACCATGGAAAGCTGTGTAGGTATGTATATTTGCGTGTGTGGACGTATGCATATACATGTGTATGGGGGGGGGGGTTGGGCCATTTCTTTCGTCTGTTTCCTTGCGCTACCTCGCAAACGCTGGAGACAGCGACAAAAAAAAAAAAAAAAATATATATATATATATATATATATATATATATATATATATATATATATATATATATATATATATACATCATTCGGATGTATACATACATAGGATGTGGGGTAATTGTTTTGGCCAGCAGATGAATAATTGTACAAACTTTGTGATGTTATCAGATGTTCAGAGGATATTATGATAACGGTCTTCCCCGGCACGTGAAGCTATATTTCCCGGGTCATATTTAGGGCTGACGTCACCGCCCCAGCAGCCGTCGTACGGGAAATAGTGTGGCGTGAGCCGTAACTTATGCTGGACACACGCCGCTAGTCCTGCAGGAGATACGGGCAGCAGAGGATGGCAGGGAGCCGATCAGTCAGGAGGAGGGGTATATGGCCCCAGTGGGGGTCCAGACGGACAGCCAGGGTGAGAGCTCGGCCCTCTGGCACTGGAGTGTGTCAGGTTGGTGGCAGAGTGAGGGGGCGCTCATGTCTCTACTCGTGCTTCCATTATTTATTTACCTCCGTCAGACTGGAGGTATGTATGTATTCGTCTTGTATTTTCTTCATTATACAAAGCTAAACATTGTTCATTGTATGCCTCTATGGATGACTAGAGCCTACCTGAGTGCTTTAAGGTTTCGGGTGTCCCATGTTTACATTGTTCTGATGTGGAATTTGTCTGTAGTTTTATCATTGTTGTCTTCAACTTTCTGAGATACTCTTTGAGCTGTTTCTTTTATAACCGACTGGCTTAGTCTCAGGTCTTTCGCCTCACCCCTCTCTCTCTCTCTCTCTCTCTCTCTCTCTCTCTCTCTCTCTCTCTCTCTCTCTCTCTCTCTCTCTCTCTCCCCATAGGTAGTGGGAGGTAGCTAGGTACACTACCCTTAGTCACAGCTGATAGAAAGAAATCTCTCGCCTTTTAAAGAATGATTGATAGATATCCAGCTGGAGAGGAGACATCTTGACCACCATTATCCCCAGCCTCTGATTATTACTTCTGTTTAGCAGTTCTCTTCCTCTCTTCCTCTCACTAGGGTAGGTGAAGGAATGCTATATTCCTGACAGTGTGACATGGTAGCAGTCTTCCCTCCCTAACCTGGTGGTCTCACGGTCATCCCAGACCAAAAGGTGATTACGTCTGTACCAGACCAATGGGGCTGATCTCCGTGGCTGGCAGGCCTCGCCTCGTAGCCTAGGCTGACCTGGGCCAGACAGACCTTGAACTGGGTGGGCTAAGGCACTGACAAACAAGACGAGGGGTGGCAAGCGTGGGACCTTCATTGGCTGCCGTTGATGAGAAAACAATTAGATTAACGGGCCGAGGATCCGCCGCCCCCGGGAAGCACCGCACCCAGTGTTTTGTCCATCATTTTTTTTTTTTTTTGGCCTTTCTCTGCCGTATTGTGAGGCGGATGTCGCTGGGCGGTTGTTGTCACACCCAGGGGCTGTCCTACTCCTGGCTCTTCTATAGCTGGGCCTCCTCTGTACTGCCCCCTGCTGCGGGTACCACCACTATGGTGCCCCTTGCTGGGGGCATCACCACTACACCGCCCCCTGCTGCGGGCACCATCGCTGTAATACCCACTGCTCCAAGTATTTGCAATGTTTTAACCAACTCTGAAGCTTTACAAGCTGCTTGCAGTTGTGGTTGTGCTGGCAGCTAATCTGGCCTTTACTCTGAAAACCCTGCAGAAGAAAACAGGAAAAAAGAATGACGTAAACTTTGTGACAAACATAAAGAGATGATTTCCTCAACAGGGGCTCTCCTGTTAGGTCAAAAAGGTTAGCCTGTTACTCGAGGGTTGTACACTTAGGGTCGAGATTACACCATCTTACCCAAGGATCGTACAGTTGTGCTTGAGGCTCACATCGTCTTACCCAAGGGTGGTGTGGTCATGATCAAGGATTACAACGTCCTTCTCGGAAGGGTTTATAAAGCAGCGTGGCCTGGTTCTTCTACCCTAAGTTAGTCGCTTTCACCCTTTGTAAAAAACGTTAAACCATGTTAAAACCGGGAACTAGGAAGAAGTGCTAGAGGCAGTTTGATCTTGGTTTGATAAATAAAGAAATGCTGTTCCTAGTGCAGTTCAGCAGGGTGATGGTCGTCTTGGAGAGGAGGGTAACCTTGGGAGTCTTGAACTGTGACAACCAGAGTAAGGGGCCGCCTGTTGCCGGGAGGTGACCCACTCATTATGGCTCCTCCTTCCCTCCCCTGCTCTCATCGATCCCTTGTGGCTTAATAAATCCTGCCGTATCTAGCATCAGCTGCCCCCACCCCCACCATACTTACCTTGACACCATCAGAGTCCCCCATTTGACCCCTCTTAGCCTCACATACGCACACACCATCAAACTCCCTCCAACCCCCACCTGACCTTCCAAGCTTCCGTTTGACAAGGCATGGGGAATTCAGAAGGGGCTTCCTGATGGTCATGACCCCAGAAATAGGCCACTAAGGTGACTCTAGGGTAGCGGGTTATCGCCCTAGTACTAGGTCAGTGGGATGGGTGTGAGGGAACTGGGTTATGGCCCCAGCAGGAGGTACCAGAGGACGAGTCATGTAACACATCCTGTAGTACTGTCCCTGGCTCCCTCCCCATGACTAGTGTCAGTAACTCATCTTCAGCTATTATGTCTGCCATTAAAATGTTATAGGTATAAGGTTTATTGTGTCCAACTCTTGAGTTCTTATCCTGAGACCACTCGGGTTTTTACACTTGAACCTCTGAGTACAATTAGACTCTCTCATTACATGTAACGAACGTTACTCTTACCATTAAATCCATTAGTAGATATTTCTTTGCCATTAAACCTCTAAGTAACTGTACCATTTCTTAGTATGGTACCATTTGTTGCGCAGGTCGTACCCCTAACCTCTTGTCCAGTCATCACCGCAGGTGAAGCTCGCCTTAAGAAAATTATTTTTGTTACCGGTGTAGTTAAACACGGAACACATCAAATACTGTATTGTTAATTTGCATGATCTATAAAGATACCTGGGAAATAATAGCACATGACAGCCTGTTGCCTCCTAAGTTGACGAGGCAATACAGAGCAAGGTGTTCAATGTACTAGTGCTGCTATGATCGTGTTCACAGGGAGGCACCGTCCACTGTGTACCCTCCTATTTCCTGGAGGCTCTACTCCACCACAGTCATACGATTACTGTGAAAAATCATGAGTTGTGTCCCGATCTTCATCTTACCTGTATCAGGGAACTGAGCAGCAGAAATTATATAACATTTCGCATGATTTACCTCCTGCACTCCAGTCTCAGGATTTTTGTATGATTATTTTCATACAGATGTGATGCAACAGAATTTGCATGTGGTACGTCTTGTACCGTGTCTGAATACAAATGTTGTAAGGATGGCACGAGTCTGGCTGGGTGTTGCCTCATCCTCTGAAGCTTTACCGTACACACCTAAGAGAGACCTACACTACCCACCCGGATATAAGTTCATCTAGTCATCAGAGAGACCTACACTACCCACCCGGATATAAGTTCATCTAGTCATCAGAGAGACCTACACTACCCACACGGATATAAGTTCATCTAGTCATCAGAGAGACCTACACTACCCACCCGGATATAAGTTCATCTAGTCATCAGAGTGACCGGGTCATTGTGTGGGTGTGTTGAGTGGTGAGAGTGACTGTGTGGATGTATTGAGGTGTGAGAGTAATTGTGAGGGTGTGTTGAGGTGTGAGAGCATGTGAGTGTGTTGAGGTGTGAGAGTAATTGTGTGGGTGTGTTGAGGTGTGACAGTAATTGTGTGGGTGTGTTGAGGTGTGAGTGTGTTGAGGTGTGAGAGTAATTGTGTGGGTGTGGTGAGGTGTGAGAGTAATTGTGTGAGTGTGTTGAGGTGTGAGAGTAATTGTGTGGGTGTGTTGAGGTGTGAGAGTAATTGTGTGGGTGTGTTGAGGTGTGAGAGTAATTGTGTGGGTGTGATGAGGTGTGTGAGTAATTGTGTGAGTGTGTTGAGGTGTGAGAGTAATTGTGTGAGTGCGTTGAGGTGTGAGAGTAGTTGTATGGGCGTGTTGAGGTGTGAGAGTAATTGTGTGGGTGTGTTGAGGTGTGAGAGTAATTGTGAGGGTGTGTTGAGGTGTGAGAGCATGTGAGTGTGTTGAGGTGTGAGAGTAATTGTGTGGGTGTGTTGAGGTATGAGAGTAATTGTGTGGGTGTGTTGAGGTGTGACAGTAATTGTGTGGGTGTGTTGAGGTATGAGAGTAACTGTGTGGGTGTGTTGAGGTGTGAGAGTAATTGCGTGGGTGTGTTGAGGTGTGAGAGTAATTGTGTGGGTGTGTTGAGGTGTGAGAGAAATTGTGTGAGTGTGTTGAGGTGTGAGAGTAATTGTGTGGGTGTGGTGAGGTGTGAGAGTAATTGTGTGAGTGTGTTGAGGTGTGAGAGTAATTGTGTGGGTGTGTTGAGGTGTGAGAGTAATTGTGTGGGTGTGTTGAGGTGTGAGAGTAATTGTGTGGGTGTGATGAGGTGTGAGAGTAATTGTGTGAGTGTGTTGAGGTGTGAGAGTAATTGTGTGAGTGCGTTGAGGTGTGAGAGTAGTTGTGTGCGTGTGTTGAGGTGTGAGAGTAATTGTGTGGTGTGTTGAGGTGTGAGAGTAATTGTGTGGGTGTGTTGAGGTGTGAGAGTAATTGGTGTGGGTGTGTTGAGGTGTGAGAGTAATTGTGTGGGTGTGTTGAGGTGTGAGAGTAATTGGTGTGAGGTGTTTGAGGTTTGACAGTAATTGTGTAGGTGTGTTGAGGTGTGATAGTAATTGTTGTGGTGTGTTTGAGGTGTGAGAGTAATATGGTGTGGGTGTTTTGAGGTGTCAGAGTAATTGTGTGGGTGGGTTGAGGTTGTGAGAGTAATTGGGGGTGTGTTGAGTGTAGAGTATTTGTGTGGGTGTGTTGAGTGTGAGAGTAATTGTGTGGTGGGTTGAGGTGTTGAGAGTAATTTGTGGGTGGTTGAGGTGTGAGAGTATTGTGTGGGTGTTTGAGGTGTGAGAAGTAATTGTGTGGGTGTGTTGAAGTGGAGATTCATTTGTGTGGGTGGGTTGAGGTGTGAGAGTAATTGTTGGTGATTGAGGTGTGTATAGTAAATGTGTATAGTGTTTATGTGTGTTGAGGTGTGAGACTAATTGTGTGAGTGTGTTGAGGTGTGAGACTAATTGTGTGAGTGTGTTGAGATGTGAGAGTAATTGTGTGAGTGTGTTGAGGTGTGAAAGTAATTGTGTGGGTGTGTTGAGGTGTGAGAGTAATTGTGTGGGTGTGTTGAGGTGTGAGAGTAATTGTGTGGGTGTGTTGAGGTGTGAGAGTAATTGTGTGGGTGTGTTGAGGTGTAACAGTAATTGTGTGAGTGTGTTGAGGTGTGAGAGTAATTGTGTGGGTGTGTTGAGGTGTGAGAGTAATTGTGTAATTGAGTTGAGGTGTGAGAGTAATTGTGTGAGTGTGTTGAGGTGTGAGAGCAGTTGTGTGGGTGTTGAGGTGTGAGAGTAATTGTGTGGGTGGGTTGAGGTGTGAGAGTAATTGTGTGGGTGTGTTGAGGTGTGAGAGTAATTGTGTGGGTGGGTTGAGGTGTGAGAGTAATTGTGTGAGTGTGTTGAGGTTTGAGAGTAATTGTGTAATTGAGTTGAGGTGTGAGAGTAATTGTGTGTGTGTGTTGAGGTGTGAGAGTAATTGTGTGGGTGTTTTGAGGTGTGAGAGTAATTGTGTGGGTGGGTTGAGGTGTGAGAGTAATTGTGTGGGTGTGTTGAGGTGTGAGAGTAATTGTGTGGGTGTGTTGAGGTGTGAGAGTAATTGTGTGGGTGTGTTGAGGTGTGAGAGTAATTGTGTGGGTGTGTTGAGGTGTGAGAGTAATTGTGTGGGTGTGTTGAGGTGTGAGAGTAATTGTGTGGGTGTGTTGAGGTGTGAGAGTAATTGTGTGGGTGGGTTGAGGTGTGAGAGTAATTGTGTGGGTGGGTTGAGGTGTGAGAGTAATTGTGTGAGTGTGTTGAGGTGTGAGAGTAATTGTGTGGGTGGGTTGAGGTGTGAGAGTAATTGTGTGGGTGTGTTGAGGTGTGAGAGTAATTGTGTGAGTGTGTTGAGGTGTGAGAGTAATTGTGTGGGTGGGTGGAGGTGTGAGAGTAATTGTGTGGGTGTGTTGAGGTGTGAGAGTAATTGTGTAGGTGAGTTGAGGTGTGAGAGTAATTGTGTGGGTGTGTTGAGGTGTGAGAGTAATTGTGTGGGTGGGTGGAGGTGTGAGAGTAATTGTGTGGGTGTGTTGAGGTGTGAGAGTAATTGTGTGGGTGTGTTGAGGTGTGAGAGTAATTGTGTGGGTGTGTTGAGGTGTGAGAGTAATTGTGTGGGTGTGTTGAGGTGTGAGAGTAATTGTGTGGGTGTGGTGAGGTGTGAGAGTAATTGTGTGGGTGTGTTGAGGTGTGAGAGTAATTGTGTAGGTGAGTTGAGGTGTGAGACGGCTGACTGAATGGATGGCTGTGGTCCTCTTCGCTGGATTTTCTCACAGCTTCACATTACCATGTTACTCAACTGTAGTTTATGTGTCATTTGTCGTTTGCTGTGAAACTTTACACTGTATTTTCTTTGACGTTGTACTTTCTTATTTGGTTCTCTTATAGACCTGCATAAAACAGGATCATGTATTTATCCCATTCTCTGTGTTTCTCAAGTGTCCTCCAGCCTTAGGGTACCCACCTATCATGTACCGCAGCCACACCGCCCAACCCACATCACAAACTCCCATTCTCACCCACACCCAGATCCTCATCCATACCCTCACTGATTGCCACCCAAAAAAATGGGTTTTCGGTTACATTTTTCCGGAATAAGGTCAATAAGTTAGTAGCTCCTCCCATCCATACAAACCTTACAATACGCTTTATCTGCTCGATGCTGTCTAGTGTCACTCGTCTCTTGTCGGTGCTGTTCATGGTTATCAATTTTGATAACCTGCAAGAATTCTCGTAATCGGAAAGAAATGTCCCTGCTGACGACTTGTCCGACCCCTCTCCCCATACGGCTTGCTGCGTTACCAACCCTTCCCTGTACGCCAGCCCCGCCATACCTGCAGACAGGCTTGTCATCCCCCTGTCTCACAGGTCCTCCATCCTGAACAGCTACTTTAAACCCTCTTGACCCCCCCCCCTCCCCACAGAGATCCCTGCAACCCTCAACCCCACCGACCTTAGGCCCCTTCCGGTCCCCTAGACTCCCAGCCCTCGGACCCTTTATATCCCCACTTGGGATCCTCATCACCGGGTCAGATCTCCACTTCAGGAATCCCTCGCCGCCCACCCTCCGGGTTTCCATGAAAAATTGAACGAGAGTAACTGTTCCTTGTTGAAGGTGAGCAGTGTGTAAGGCGACGTCTTGGTGACGGGAGTTGACCCCATGTGGGACCTGCTGACCATGTGTGATGGTGAGAGAGATGGGGATAGTTGGATTGATGGGGTGGGGCGAGACCCATCCCACACCTAAATAAGGCATGGCAGGATGGGGTTACCAACATTGACATTCCTTTGGTATTTCACCATTTACTTTTAAACATCTTTGAAGGTTTGGTCCCATACCTACACTCAAGACTATTCCCTAATGGTAAGACAGGTATGGCGAACTGTAAACTATTACCCTTAAAATCAAAAAGGCAAAGTACCTCGAACATCTGGGGACCAAAACAGTTCAACATTTTGCCTACTGACACCACAAACACTTTAGGGTATATGTTGGAGAAATCTATGAAGGTCCTGAATAAGGTGTATCAGACCACACGGGCTGTGGGGATGCGTGAGCCTGCAGGCCATGGCTTGCAAAAGGCTTGTAGATCAACGTCCCAACTCAGCAACTTGGCCACTTCCCAGACTGTGGAGTTAGAATGCCCCGCATTATACACCAGGTATACGTCTTACGTCAGATTAACACTTGTGGAAGTGCTCGTTTTACGTCAGCACTTGAGGAAGAAGACGATATATATCAACATTTGAGGAAGAACATGTTTTACATCTGCACTTGAGGAAGAACATGCTTTACATCAACACTTGAGGGAGAACGTGTTTCATGTCAGCACTTGAGGGAGAACAAGAGAACGTGCATCATTTACTTCGCTCCGTCTTAGGTCACTAACGGAGGAGAGGTCGAAGAGGGGGTCCTGGCTGGAGTAAAGATGGAAGTAACTTTCTTGGCGTTGACTGGAAGTCTGGAGTAGGGGAATGGAAGAGTTTTGGAGGATTTGTGGGTAAAGTGTGGTGGGGGTAGGGAGTTTGTTTGAGTACAAGTAAAGGAGGAACTGGGAAGTACATAAGAAGTATAAAAGACTCTGGGATCAACCATAGAAGTACATTGTTCTAAGAGAAGCCTTAGGTCAGTTCATGACCGAAATCCAAGAAGTGCTGCCATAGTTAGTATGAGAGGTCCTGGTGGATTGGGGGTGATCCTGGCTGATTTGCTGAGGAGTGCTCAAGGTTGGTGTACTGGTGAGTGGTTCTGGTCAATGTGCTGGGGGGAGTGGTCCTGGTTCATGTGCCGGGAGTGATCCTGGTTAATGTGCTGGTGAGTGGTCTTGGTTAATGTGGTAGAGGAGTGGTCCTGGTTAATGTGGTGGGGAGTGGTCTTGGTTAATGTGGTGGGGAAGTGGTCCTGGTTAATGTGGTGGGGAAGTGGTCCAGGTCGAAGCGCAGTGTCTCTAGTGAAATTGGCATGAAAGGTGGCAGGAGAAGTCGTGATCGAGGTCCAGTGAGAGGTGTAGCAGAGGTGTGGTCCTTAAAGATGATCACGTGGAGGTGCTAACAAAAGCTGTCCCAGGTCTGTCTCACCATAGGTGGTAGGAATGAGTAAGGGTAGCACTGTGCCCCACATGTTTCCAGAGGGAAAACTGCTGAATGTCGTGGATTGTGAGACCGAGTTTAGCCTACAGGTGTATGATTGTTTGGTCTCAAACAGGAATGTTTAGTCGACATTTTCTCTTATTAGAATATCTTTCAGTGTATCAGGAGCCACGGTTCTGATACTGGAGCCTTGGCAGGATGACCCCGCGCCTCGCCTCGTCTGTACCTACACTTAACATCGCTGGAAGAAACTAGACCATTCCTGGGAGTAAATTTTAACCTGCCTGTTTGCCAGGACTCGTAGTTCAAATGTTTAACTTTCTTGTTGGGTGGCGGGGAGCCTGGGCCCGGCCCCATCTGGCCAGCAGGTAAGTGAGGGAAGCAACCTGCCGGCCCGGCCTCTCTTGCCCTCATGTATTTTGTGTGAGTCTTGTTAGATTGTATGAGCAAAAGCTTTTCTTTACAAGTCTATCGTATATATGCATGGACCTCTGTGTATGAAGCAGACTTTGTAAAAAAGGCAACGTTTGGTGAGAGTCTCAGGACGTTTAAGAATAAAGAGGATTATCTTTTCAGGGTGTGTATGAGAAGTGCATGGTTTCTGGTTGTATATAGAGGATGTGTGTTAGGCTGTGTAGGTGATGTATCAAATGGCTCTCTACGGGGAGAGTCTGTTAGTCTGTTGGGCACTGTAGGGGGAACTGTTGCCTGGGAATGTACGGTAAGAGTACATGAGAAGTGGGGAAATGACTATTCGAATACTTTGTAATCGAATATCCTTCGTCTCACGTTGGTGAGCAACGGGGTCCACACCGGTGGAATCCTATCAGGCTCACATGTTGTATGTTCTATGGAAGTGCGCGTTCATATGCACTATATTCGTTTTACATATTTCCGACTTGTACAGTTAGATTCTGTAAAATGCTGTCTGCTGGTTGTGAGATGAAGGGTATTCGAGTACAAAGTACTCGAATAGTCATTTCCCCACAAGGGGCATCATAGCATAGCGGTAGCGCCCCCCCCCCCCCCCCCCCCCCCCCGTCACGCAGGGATCCCGGGTTAGAGCCTTGCAGTTGAACGTTTTTTATAAGTTTATTTATTCATTTGTCATACATAGTCGCTGTTTCCCGCGTCAGCGAGGTAACCAGAAAACAGAAGAACAATGATCCATCCGCTCACACACACACACACACACACACATATATATATATATATATATATATATATATATATATATATATATATATATATATATATGTATATATATATATATATATATATATATATATATATATATATATATATATATATATATATATATCTTTCTTTTAAACTATTCGCCATTTCCCGCGTTAGCGAGGTAGCGTTAGGAACAGAGGACTGGGCCTTTTTTGGAATATCCTCACCTGGCCCCCTCTGTTCCTTCTTTTGGAAAATAAAAAAAAAAAAAACGAGAGGGGAGGATTTCCAGCCCCCCGCTCCCTCCCCTTTTAGTCGCCTTCTACGACACGCAGGGAATACGTGAGAAGTATTCTTAATCCCCTATCCCCAGGGATAATATATATATATATATGTTTATTTATTTTATTTATTTTGCTTTGTCGCTGTCTCCCGTGCCTGCGAGGTAGCGCAAGGAAACAAACGAAAGAAATGGCCCAACCCACCCCCACACAAATGCACACACACACACACGTCCACACACGCAAACATACACGCCCACACATCCAAACGTACACACATATATACACACACAGACACACACATATACACACATGCACACAATTCACACTGTCTGCCCCGACTCACCCCCATCGCCAACCCGCCACACACGGAATAACATCCCCCCCCCCCCCCCATGTGCGCGAGGCAGCGCCAGGAAAAGGCAACAAAGGCCCCATTCGCTCACACTCAGTCTCCAGCTGTCATGCTGGCCTTTGTTGTCTTTTCTTAGCGCTACCTCGCGCACATGCGGGGGGAGAGGGATGTCATTTCATGTGTGGCGGGGTGGCGACGGGAATGAATAAGGGCAGACAGTATGAATTATGTACATGTGTATATATGTATATATATATATATATATATATATATATATATATATATATATATATATATATATATATATATATATATATATTTCTTTCTTTCAACCTATTCGCCATTTCCCGCATTAGCAAGGTAGCGTTAAGAACAGAGGACTGGGCCTCTGAGGGAATATCCTCACCTGGCCCCCTTCTCTGTTCCCTCTTTTGGAAAATTGAAAAAAAAAAAGAAAGAGGGGAGGATTTCCAGCCCCCCGCTCCCTCCCCTTTTAGTCACCTGATATATATATATATATATATATATATATATATATATATATATATATATATATATATATATATATATATATTAATCGCCGTCTCCCGCATCAGCAAGGTAGCGCAATGAAACAGACGAGAAATGGCCCAACCCACCCACATACACATGTATATACATAAACGCCCATACACGCATATATACAGACATATATATATATATATATATATATATATATATATATATATATATATATATATATATATATATATATATGTATATATATATATACACATTTACATATTCATATTTGCTGCCTACATTTATTCCCGTCGCCAGCGCGCCACATCACACAGCCTTCCCTGCTCTCCGTTACTCATCATACAACCTTCCCTCCCATCCGTAAGTTTCCATTACGACTCCCTCCTTCACACAACCATCCGTTCTATAATATAAAAATGTGTTGATGGCATGACCATTTTCAGGTTTTATATAAAACATTTTTATTTTGGGAGAAAAATGTAAATTGATTGAGTGTGATGGTGTGAGAGATTGTGGCGACCACCCAATCTCGCTGCCGGAACATTTGCAAGTATTATGAACTGTTTTTGAGGGAAATTCTTATCCAAGACAGACTGGCTATATTCACCCCTGTGCTGGGCCGACCAAACCTGTAGAGTTCTTTATTATGGGTAAACTTTGGCGGTCTGGTCTGGTGGGCCTGAACGTGAGGCAGGTCCGGCTCCCGCTGGACGTAGCGCTACCACCTTCCTCAACACCACACTCTGAACAACACACTCTTTCAGGTCACTAAACCAGCCACACTCCTCATCATATTCCATCAGAACTTTTTCCTCACAACACACCTCAAGCTTACACCACTGCTGATTTGGTGAGCCTGAGCCATGGGTGGGGGAAGCCAGGTCACACAGCTGGTGGGGGTTGGTTGTAGTCCGGACAAATCAAATCCAAAAGTCAGGTCAGGTGGGAGGTATACCTCTCCCAGCAGGACCCTGCCTGCCAAACCTACCCAATACCCAACACCAACTGCCAACATCTCCCAAGCTGTGTATTTTATTGGGCAGTAAATCCACTGACGAAATTTTGAAATGTTGCTGATGGTGTCTTAACTTGTAATTTTCTTAATAATGTTTAGGTAATGGCTAGTTGTCCCTTAAAGAAAATGTTTTGTAACGGCAGAGATGGTCATTAAGCGTTAACGTCTGGGTCATTATCAGTATAGCAAGGTTCTCTGCACTGGTCTCTCTCTCATCATTAAATGAAAGTTTGGTTCAGTACACCTGTGCTGCTGCAGTGCTGTGGGCCTTCACTACGGTATGGGAGACTGGCCATGATCCACTACTGCAACAACCAGTGTAAAGATGTCATGCTGGGTATCATAGTGAAGTACCAGGTATGGTAGGCGTCATGGTGAAACGTAGTGGGAGTGGCCTTCGGGACGTAGTGGGTGGGAGACTTCCCAATGTTGTGGGTGAATGGGGGACCTCCCAGTGTTGTGAATGTAATGGGTGGGGGACCTCCCGGTGTTGTGGGCGTAACTCCCGGTGTAGTGTGTGGGAGAACTCCCGGTGTTGTGGGCGTGGTGGGTGGGTGACCTTCCGATGTTATTGGTGGGGATGATGTCCTCGTGGGTGGTGGGGACGAGGGTTCTCATGGTGCGAGACGTTCTTGCAGGTCTCTAAACAACAGGACCCAATTACATGGATTTCTAGTAATGGATAAGTACCTTAACTCTGTAAGTCGGTGCGACCCTTAATTACAGTGGTACGACCATTCAGCACAACGATACACATCTTCAGTATGATGGTCTGGTCTTTCATCTCACCCTGATGGGTTAAGTCACTGGCCAAACTATCGTACATACTTGATCAAGTGTCGTTCCGTTGTGGTCAAGCGGTCTAGGTAAACTTTGGTGTTCTTCGGTAAGACAACCTCGATAGGGAAGCGTTGGCCTCGCACCATAGTGCATACTGCTGTGATACTTAGCACTGTACTGTAGGTCCTGGTGAGTCGTTACTGTAGGCCCTGGTGGGTCGTTACTGTGGGTCCTGGTAAGTCGTTACTATAGACCCTGACGGGTCGTTACAAGACAGCAACTTATGCATTTTGTCACTGTACTTTTGATCATCATAGCTGGTCACTTGACTGAACCGCCTTGGGCTTTACTCCACTGTAAATCTCTATTGATTGTGATGGTGTACAGTTATAGTTTATGTTATTAGAAACCATAGTTCCTGTATTAGTATAATTTAAACCTTTATTTGGATATTTTTTTTTTTTTTTTTTTTTTTTTTTTATACTTTGTCGCTGTCTCCCGCGTTTGCGAGGTAGCGCAAGGAAACAGACGAAAGAAATGGCCCAACCCCCCCCCCATACACATGTACATACACACGTCCACACACGCAAATATACATACCTACACAGCTTTCCATGGTTTACCCCAGACGCTTCACATGCCTTGATTCAATCCACTGACAGCACGTCAAACCCTGTATACCACATCGCTCCAATTCACTCTATTCCTTGCCCTCCTTTCACCCTCCTGCATGTTCAGGCCCCGATCACACAAAATCTTTTTCACTCCATCTTTCCACCTCCAATTTGGTCTCCCTCTTCTCCTCGTTCCCTCCACCTCCGACACATATATCCTCTTGGTCAATCTTTCCTCACTCATTCTCTCCATGTGCCCAAACCATTTCAAAACACCCTCTTCTGCTCTCTCAACCACGCTCTTTTTATTTCCACTTTTTATTTGGATATACGTGCCCTAAAAAGTTTCAGGACGGTATTAAGTCATTCATGGATCATACCGAAGTGTATGACTTATTACCGTAACATTTTTATGTACTATGTTTCTTTACCTTGCCTCTGAGCCCTTGGGTCTGCTGGACTGCCTCTGAGCCCTTGGATCTGCTGGACTGCCTCTGAGCCCTTGAGTCTGCTGGACTGCCTCTGAGCCCTTGGATCTGCTGGATTGCCTCTGAGCCCTTGGGTCTGCTGGACTGCCTCTGAGCCCTTGGGTTTGCTGGACTGCCTCTGAGCCCTTGGGTCTGCTGGACTGCCTCTGAGCCCTTGGGTCTGCTGGACTGCCTCTGAGCCCTTGGGTCTGCTGGACTGCCTCTAACGTTTGTCTTGATAACCGTCATCCCTGGAACGTATGGCATGACAGTTTCTGTGACGAACATGTGGCATGACCAGTAGTGAGATGCTCATAGGTAGAACCTGACCTTCATGACTTAACAACCCTCTTGACTTATGTGTTTTGACCTTATGGCTCTACTTCCCGAAAGTGACCCCGTGACATCAACATATCACGGGCTGACCCAACCCTTAGTGGTTTATCATTTTGCTGACTCTGACCTTTCTGAGCTATTTCGTGGCAGACTTTACCATTCCTTACTTGCATGGAGAGAGAGTGTGACCTGCGCGTCCTAGACGCTAGATTTAAAACCAGTGGACGTTGTCTGGGAGGCTTGTCGGGTCAGGACCGTCGTGGGACGGTGGCTGGAGGCTCTGATGGGACAGGACCGTCGTGGGACGGTGGATGCAGGGTCCGGTGGGACAGTTCCGTCACGGGGCGGTGGCTGCAGGGCCTGGTGGTATATTGTTAGTGTATCGCGAATTTCAGTAAGGAGTCAAGAGAATGTCATAGACACTACTACACACACACACATTATCAGGACGCTTACTGCTGAGCTGAGATGAAAAAAGTTTTACATTGATACTGGTGAGGAATTATTACTGATTCCTTACCACTGTGGTAGGTGTTACTGTTGATTCCATTTTCTTAAGTTCCTAGATCGACTTTCAGTTGTACCATTCTTCCTGAGGTTCCTGTTCAGTTGGCAAGATGCATCACGTTGGTAACACTGAAGAAGACACTTGCAGAGTAGCACATAGCCATAACGTTACACACGCTACTTACTGCAAGTGGAGACTTACTGCCGCATGTATGTACGGTCACACACACGGATTCCATAATCATCCTTTAATCATTTTTTTCAGGACTTAGGTTTATGGCAGGAGTGTCGAGTTGTAGGGAGTCTGTTGAAAATGTGATTTCCGACCTGACTTTCATGTGTTGGAGAAAACTGATGGTAAACTGGGGAGCGACGCTAAGAACGGAAGACAGTCAGCCCCAGTGACACACCTGCGCCCTCCTCACTTACAGGAGCCACATGCCAGGGGCGTCAGCCTCCTGAACCTGGCCACGTGTCTCACACTCCTGCAGGAGCCACACGTTAGGGGCTCCACCCTCCTGAACCTGGCTACGTGTCTCACTCCTGCAGGAGCATAACGCCAGTTAGGACATGTTAATCATTAATCATGGATGGGTACAGTCAACAGTGAGGACGGGTCAGTCATGGGATGGTACAGTCAACAGTGAGGACAGGTCAGTCATGGGATGGTACAGTCAACAGTGAGGACAGGTCAGTCATGGGATGGGTACAGTCACTAAGAAGTCATGGGAGAGTCTGATTTGTTCAACCAGAAGATCCATTGTACCTGTTGATTCCTACGTTTGTTTACTCTCTTCTTTTTCTTACCAGTTATATGCACATGGTAGGAGGATTGTGTACCTGTAGGATGATGGTTCAACCTGCACCATCCCACACTCCAGCCACTTACATTCACGTCTGGGGTACTTCCCAGAAGCAGGGGACACATGGACTAATGGTATATTTGCCGGATCGTTCGCTGCTTAACTTTATGGCAAAATTTAATTACCACAAGTTATGGGTTCCTTGAGGGACACGCTGATAGAAGGGGGTGCCTCATTATGGTCACACTAGGGCTGGTATAAGGGGCTTAGGGGGTGTTCATCATGGTCCCATCCAGGGCCTCGTCATGGTCCATCATGGATTGGTACAGATAATGAGGGTGATTTTATCGTGGTCCCACCCAGAGCTCCTAAAGGGGGTGGGGGTACCTCACCATGGGCTACCCAGAGCTGCTATAGGGATTAGGGGTACCTCATCATGGCCTACCCAGGACTACTACAAGGGGTGGGGATGCTGCACCAAGGACTGACATACCCCGTTCCATAGTTTGTTAGTTTAGTATACTGAGCACAGCAGTATATATATCCAGGGCCAATCACACCTCGGACCATACTCCAGGCCAGTCACACCTTGGACCATACACCAGAGCCAGTTACATTCTGGACCATACACCAGAGCCAGTCACACCCTGGACCATACCCCTGAGCCAGTCACACCCTGGGCCATACACCAGGACCAGTAATACCCTGGGCCATACACCAGAGCCAGTCACACCCTGGACCATACACCAGAGGCAGTCACCCTGGACCATACACCAGAGGCAGTCACCCTGGACCATACACCACAGCCAGTCAAACCCTGAGCCATACACCACAGCCAGTCACAACCTGAGCCATACACCACAGCCAGTCACACCCTGAGCCATACACCACAGCCAGTCACACCCTGGACCATACACCACAGCCAGTCACACCCTGAGCCATACACCACAGCCAGTCACACCCTGAGCCATACACCACAGCCAGTCACACCCTGGACCATACACCACAGCCAGTCACACCCTGAGCCATACACCACAGCCAGTCACACCCTGAGCCATACACCACAGCCAGTCACACCCTGGACCATACACCACAGCCAGTCACACCCTGAGCCATACACCACAGCCAGTCACACCCTGAGCCATACACCACAGCCAGTCACACCCTGAGCCATACACCACAGCCAGTCACACCCTGAGCCATACACCACAGCCAGTCACACCCTGAGCCATACACCACAGCCAGTCACACCCTGAGCCATACACCACAGCCAGTCACACCCTGAGCCATACACCACAGCCAGTCACACCCTGGACCATACACCACAGCCAGTCACACCCTGAGCCATACACCACAGCCAGTCACACCCTGAGCCATACACCACAGCCAGTCACACCCTGAGCCATACACCACAGCCAGTCACACCCTGGACCATACACCACAGCCAGTCACACCCTGAGCCATACACCACAGCCAGTCACACCCTGGACCATACACCAGAGCCAGTCACACCCTGAGCCATACACCACAGCCAGTCACACCCTGAGCCATACACCACAGCCAGTCACACCCTGGACCATACACCAGAGCCAGTCACACCCTGAGCCATACACCACAGCCAGTCACACCCTGAGCCATACACCACAGCCAGTCACACCCTGGACCATACACCACAGCCAGTCACACCCTGAGCCATACACCACAGCCAGTCACACCCTGAGCCATACACCACAGCCAGTCACACCCTGGACCATACACCAGAGCCAGTCACACCCTGAGCCATACACCACAGCCAGTCACACCCTGAGCCATACACCACAGCCAGTCACACCCTGGACCATACACCACAGCCAGTCACACCCTGAGCCATACACCACAGCCAGTCACACCCTGAGCCATACACCACAGCCAGTCACACCCTGAGCCATACACCACAGCCAGTCACACCCTGGACCATACACCACAGCCAGTCACACCCTGAGCCATACACCACAGCCAGTCACACCCTGGACCATACACCAGAGCCAGTCACACCCTGAGCCATACACCACAGCCAGTCACACCCTGAGCCATACACCACAGCCAGTCACACCCTGAGCCATACACCACAGCCAGTCACACCCTGGACCATACACCACAGCTAGTCACACCCTGGACCATACACCAGAGCCAGTCACACCCTGGACCATACACCAGAGCCAGTCACACCCTGGGCCATACACCAGGACCAGACATAGCTTAGGCCGTATACCAGGACAAACACAGCTTGTGTCATACACCAGGGACATACACAGCCTGGGTCATACACCAGGGGTATGCATACTCTGGGCCATACCCCAGGGTTAGACAGTCTGGGCCATACTGCAGAGGCAGACTCAGACTGGGCCATATATAGCTTGCATCAGACGAGGTAAGGTGGCCACAAAAGCCTGGTTATGCAGGTAATTTGATGATCTTACCAGGATATTACCGCCACCACGGGTAAAGTATATGTCCCTCGTGCTGTTTATGGTTGTTGGCAGCAGCGTTTTAAAGCCAGCGGCCAGCTCTCGCCACCCAGGTTAAGTGCCTCTGATAATAATGGTCGGAGAGTGAATGTGTATTGCTCAGAGCGAGGATATGCGTCCGCCCCTCCGGTGTGAGACTGTTGACGGGCGTGCACTTTTTTATTTCACATTAATTTCAATGTAACGTGTTTCCTGATGGTGGTGAGCTATATATTCATGATGTTGGGTTGTATATTCATTGTGGTGGGTTTTGTATTCATCGTGGTGGGATGTATATTCATGTTGGTGGGTTCTATGTTCATGGTGGTGGGTTGTGAGCCTCCCCGACTCCTACAGTGTTAGGATGTAGAAGCTTCCACTTTTCTTCATTCAGTCTGGTCGAGTGACTCATTCATCGCCTTAGCTGACCTCATGTTCGTCCCTCCACCCCACCCGCCCCTCAGTCCCGACCAGTGGGTGGACGTCTCTGCACAGCTTGCCCCATAGATCCACCCAGTGGATGGAGGCCCCCTACCCCGGCCGCTTCTCAGCCATAAGATGTAAAATACATTACAGAAATAACACAAAACCAGCCACTTGGCCTCACGGCCTAAACGGGACCTGCATCCTCCAGCAAATCAGGTCGCCGGCCATCCTCCCTGGCCAACAGCAACCTGCGCCACACTCTCATGAGCTAGAATATGACTTTTTTCATGGAGAATGATAGATGTTATGGTTGTTGGTATGTAGAACACTGAAATGAACCGATACATGTCATAAAGAGCAAGAGAACTCGGTGGGCTGTTTCAGCGGACCATTTTAAAGTGCGTTCTCGAAGGTGCGAACTAATTTACGGTGTCACATTGATTTTCTACTTCATTCTTTAATTCATTCCGGCTTTTCCTTGCCATAGTGTGTGGTAGGTACGTAAGGGTAATAGACGAAGTTTGGGGTCCTCACACCACACCAGTACGTCATGGTACTCACACGACCACAGAATGACACCCTTCATCTCTCTCTCTCTCTCTCTCTCTCTCTCTCTCTCTCTCTCTCTCTCTCTCTCTCTCTCTTAGGTAGGTAGATAGGTAGGTATGTAGGCACTGTGAGTCAGAGTGTGCCAGGGTCACCATTGTAGGAAAGGATTATGTTATGCGGGTCGCTGTGCGCCCTAGTTGTTGTTATCCAGATTATTTAACCCTCTTAGCCAAGGTGGGAAGGATAGTGGGCCCGGCCTTCCTGGCCAAGGGAGGGGAAACAGGCGGGCCTAACCCTTCCGGCCAAGGGTGGGAGGGAAATGGGCCTCCCTGGTAGGATGGATGATGGTAGATATGTAACAAGATTAGCCTACCTGAGAAATGTATCACACTGGTTGGATGCGCAAGTTAAAAGTGCCATTAGTTTGCAACAAGTTGCCTGCGAAGAGAAGAGTGTTCGTGCATATTTTAAAGTGTTGTTTGTCAACAGACTTTACGTTGAAATGATTCATAAGAGGAGAGAAACAGGGAGTTATGTACTTTCTGTACTCCCAAAAGACGTTAACAAAGCACTTCTTGTTCGAGAACAGTTAAAATTCATTAAGATTGGTTCATATAAGGATTAACACAATTGTGCATGAAGAAATACGGCTTGATGTTTACGCTGGGGACGGAGGAGGCCATGGATGGATGTGACAGCATTAAATGCAGTTTAGGAAAATGGAAGTTTGTCCTCTTCCTCGTTTTCCAACTTTCGTCCTTATTTTTCCCTTCCTTCTTTCCTCAGCCTCTTTCCCCTACCCATCCGAGCCCTCCTTCCCCAGTTTATTCCCCTCTGCCCACTGTTACTGACTTTGTTCTTCAAACCTACTTTCATTATTGACGCCAGAAATACTGAAGGCTTCCTTTTCTTTATAGACGAGACTACAGCACCAAGTGGTTCTTGAAAAATAGATAACTTCATAAGTTCCTTATATTTGACCTCTCGAGGCATATATGACCTATTAACAGTCCCTGCCACCAGCACTTCAGATCCTGCCACCAGCACTACAGATCCTGCCGCCAGCACTACAGATCCTGCCACCAGCACTACAGATCCTGCCACCAGTACTACAGATCCTGCCACCAGCACCACAAGACGATCCTTCCCTTTACATTGTTAACATAATTTATCAGGAGTACGTACATGATGGTGGCAGTGTGCGAGATCTGTACATGAGTCGATAAAACCTAAGTAGTATGTGTTCAAATTAACTGTTCCAACAACATTAAGGATACATTATGGAAATAGTCGTATCCTGTTATCAATATAGTTTTTCACGAATAATTTTCTTTATATGATGTTTGCATCAAAGTACAGAGGGGACGGTGGGGGAGGGGGGTGGCTGGCTCGTCGGCCCTGGTGGTAAACGATACAAGGGGGGGGGGGGGGGGCGCCGACCAGCCCTGGTAGTTACTGCACAGGAGGGACGGGAGCGGGACTGCCCAGCCCTGGTGGTGTCCAGTGCACAGGAGGGACAGCATTGCGGATGCACGAGAGATCATCAGCTAAGTTGGAACACAAGATGCACTAGTTAACGGCTGAAGCAAAGTAGTTGTACACAAAGTCAGCAGAAATTCGAGCACAGCAGCTGTATACAAGATTAGCAGCATGACAACTGCTCAGGTTATTGGATATAACACAGCAGTTGCCATACAGTCGCAGCAGCTGGGTTGCTACAGTGCATACGAGGTCAGTATCTTTACTGCAGCAGCTGCGCACAAGCCAGCACCTGCATTACCCGCGCCCACACAAGGCCAACAAAAAACTCAGGTTCTCAAAGTTGTAAGTCACCAAGCCAGGAGACCCACCATCCTGGCCACTGTCACCAAGCCAGGAGACCCACCATCCTGGCCACTGTCACCAGGCCAGGAGATCCTCCATCCTGGCCACTGTCACCAGGCCAGGAGATCCACCATCCTGGCCACTGTCACCAGGCCAGGAGATCCACCATCCTGGCCACTGTCACCAGGCCAGGAGACCCACCATCCTGGCCACTGTCACCAGGCCAGGAGACCCACCATCCTGGCCATTGTCACCAGGCTAGGAGATCCTCCATCCTGGCCACTGTCACCAAGCCAGGAGATCCACCATCCTGGCCACTGTCACCAAGCCAGGAGATCCACCATCCTGGCCACTGTCACCAGGCCAGGAGACCCACCATCCTGGCCATTGTCACCAGGCTAGGAGATCCTCCATCCTGGCCACTGTCACCAGGCCAGGAGATCCACCATCCTGGCCATTGTCACCAGGCCAGGAGACCCACCATCCTGGCCATTGTCACCAGGCTAGGAGATCCTCCATCCTGGCCACTGTCACCAAGCCAGGAGATCCACCATCCTGGCCACTGTCACCAGGCTAGGAGACTGTGTCTGGTACCATGTTTAATGGTGATGACCTTCTCCCAGATGAAATATCATTGACCCCGTGAAATTTTGTAAGCTACATGAAACTATATCAATGATTCATGAAACTGGTAATATAATCTTATTGTTTTCTTGTTGACATGTGTTGAATATATGACTTCAGTCAGAGTTACCTGGTCTACCAGTTAGTGTGAGACCTTGTTAGTCATCAACAAGGACATAGTAGAGTTGCACATTTTTAAATGATTTTCAACGACTACTCTCACTAGCGCCACGTATACACAGTGTCACTTGAAAAATACTACACTTCCTACCTGTGTAACACACAGTTTAACAACATGATCACAAACACCACGTGGACACGACCACACCCACCACCACCACCACCACACACACACACACAGCACACCTATGACTGTAGCAGCAGCACTGCCTCATCGAGGCTTCAATATCACAAAAGAAAGTTCTTCAATCAAAAGTTGAGACTGAAATTGCGAGGGAGTTTTACTGGAGGGAGGGAGAGAGGCTTGCATGTAGTTTGGGGTGGGAGTGGTGCGGGAGGTCAGGGGGTGTCGGCCGTGGGTGGTACGGGTGGTAGGTGCCTCCTGTGGATGGGGTAGTTGCTAGGTACTGCCTTTGGGTGGGGTGGGTGGTGGGTGTAGGCCATGAGAAAGCGGGTGATGGGTGCTGCCCATGGCCACAACCGCTTTCCTCGGGCTAGCATTATCATGTGCGAGGCTTCGTCACTTACATCAACTCTGTTCAGTTTGTGATGTATGTGACTAGGGATCTCGCCCAAGGTGCAGACTCTGTTGTGTTGCCCCGCCACAAGCAGGGGCGCCCTGATGGTACAACATATGGAGGAGGAGTAAATCTTCAGATTAAGGTTTAGATAATATCATAGATTTAATCATCTCTGTTCGTGTTTACATGATGACATTTTTATACATTCCCTGTAAGTACCGTTCAAACGCCTCTCTTTTCTCTTTCACCAGCAACTTCACCCACCACTCACTACCTTTTTTAATTTGCCTGCCTCCCGCCTATCACTTGTATATGCCATCACTGCTTCCCTAAATACTTTCCATTTTTCACCCACTCCCCTCACTTCATTTACTCTCACTTTTGACATTCCTCACTTAATCTCTCCTGATATTTCTTCACACAAGTCTCCTTTCCAAGCTCACTTACTCTCACCACTTTCTTCTCGCTGATATTGTTTCCTTCTTTCCGAAAACCTCTACAAATCTACACCCTCGCCTCCACAAGATAGTGATCGGATATCCCACCAGCACATTTACATCCAAAAGTCTCTCTTTTGCAAGTTTCTCAGTTGATATGTAATCTAATAATGCCCGCTGATCATCTTTTCCTACTACTTAAATACACTTGTCTGTCCCTCTTTTTAAACCAGGTACTCCCAATCACCAGTCATTTTTCAATACACAACTCGACAGGCTGTTCACGGTTTCCATTCATATTATTAAATGGGGCCTGGTTGTGGATACGTAGCTTTGATTTCGGTGTATTACACATGACAAAAGGAATGGATGTGAGCGGATGCAGCCTTTCTTCGTCTGTTCCTAGCGCTACCTCCTTAATGAGGGAAGCAGCGATCACGTATTAGAAATGTAAACGCAATTTTGTTCGGAAACAACCGATAGACCCCGTTGCTCACCATTGTGAAACGAAGGGTATTCGAGTAGTTAGTACTTCGAATAGTTGTTTCCTATTATACAGTCACTTAGCCTAGCGGTTAGCATGCCTGCCTCTTGCACAAGGGGTCCCAGGTTCGATCCTGGCTGTTGGAGCTTTGTATGTTCTATGAAGGTGCGCGTTCATATACACTTTATTCGTATATATATATATATATATATGATTATTATCATTATTATATTTAATCGCTGTTTCCCACGTAGGCGAGGTAGCGCCAAGAAACAGACGGAAAATGGCCCATCCACTCATATACACATATACATATACATAGACGCCCATATACACACGTATACATATCAACATATACACATACATATGCACACACACAGGCATATACGCATATATAAATACATGTACCTATTCATACTTGTTTGCCTTCATCCATTAGTGGCCCTACCCCGTCCCACAGGAAACAGCATCGCTACCCCTTGCTTTAGCGAGGTAGTGTCAGGAAAACAGATAAAAAAAAAAAGGCCGCATTCGTTCACACTCAGTCTCTAGCTGTCATGTGTGATGCACCAAAACCACAGCTCCTTTCCACATCCAAGGCTCACAGACCTTTTGATGGTTTACCCCAGACGTTTCACATGCCCTGGTTCAGTCCATTGACAACACGTCGACCCCGGTATACCACATCATTCCAATTCTCTCTCTCTCTCTCTCTCTCTCTCTCTCTCTCTCTCTCTCTCTCTCTCTCTCTCTCTCTCTCTCTCTCTCTCTCTCTCTCATATATATATATATATATATATATATATATATATATATATGCAGAAGCTGGTGACTGAGTTTGGTAAAGTGGGTGAAAGAAGAAAGTTAAGAGTAAATGTGAATAAGAGCAAGGTTATTAGGTACAGTAGAATTGAGGGTCAAGTCAATTGGGAGGTAAGTTTGAACGGAGAGAAAACTAGAGGAAGTAAAGTGTTTTACATATCTGGGAGTGGATCTGGCAGAGGATGGAACCATGGAAGCGGAAGTGAATCATAGGGTGGAGGAGGGGGCGAAAATCCTGGGAGCCTTGAAGAATGTGTGGAAGTCGAGAACATTATCTCCGAAAGCAAAAATGGCTATGTTTGAAGGAATAGTGGTCCCAACAATGTTGTATGGTTGCGAGGCGTGGGCTATGGACAGAGTTGTGCGCAGGAGCGTGGATGTGCTGGAAATGAGATGTTTGAGGACAATGTGTGGTGTGAGGTGGTTTGATCGAGTAAGTAATGTAAGGGTAAGAGAGATGTGTGGAAATAAAAAGAGCGTGGTTGAGAGAGCAGAAGAGGGTGTTTTGAAATGGTTTGGGCACATGGAGAGAATGAGTGAGGAAAGATTGACCAAGAGGATATATGTGTCGGAGGTGGAGGGAACGAGGAGAAGTGGGAGACCAAATTGGAGGTGGAAAGATGGAGTGAAAAAGATTTTGAGTGATCGGGGCCTGAACATGCAGGATGGTGAAAGGCGAGCAAGGAATAGAGTGAATTGGATCGAGGTGGTATACCGGGGTTGACGTGCTGTGAGTGGATTGAATCAGGGCATGTGAAGCGTCTGGGGTAAACCATGGAAAGTTGTGTGGGGCCTGGATGTGGAAAGGGAGCTGTGGTTTCGGGCATTATTGCATGACAGCTAGAGACTGAGTTTGAACGAATGGGGCCTTTGTTGTCTTTTCCTAGCGCTACCTCGCACACATGAGGGGGGAGGGGGATGGTATTCCATGTGTGGCGAGGTGGCGATGGGAATGAATAAAGGCATACAGTGTGAATATGTATATATGTATGTGTCTGTGTGTGTATATATATGTGTACATTGAGATGTATAGGTATGTATATTTGCGTGTGTGGACGTGAATGTATACACATGTGTATGGGGGTGGGTTGGGCCATTTCTTTCGTCTGTTTCCTTGCGCTACCTCGCAAACGCGGGAAACAGCGACAAAGCAAAATAGATATAAAATATATATATATATATATATATATATATATATATATATATATATATATATATATATATATATATATATATATATATAAATTATTATTATTATTATTATCATTATTATTATACATAATCGTTTTTTCTCGCGTCAGCGAGGTAGCTCCAGGAAACAGACGAAGAATGGCCCATCCACTCATATACACATATACGTACATATATACATATATAACGCATATACTCCGGTAGAGTTTGAGTTTTTAAGACCATATTGGCAAAAATAATTAAGGGGTCGACCTATACAAGGGTAATAGCTTCGTTAGATTGAAATCATTTGGTAGGGTAAGCTGGTTCTTATGGCATCCTTTCAGTAATCAAATTTATATGTGTCTCTAACCTCAATTACTGTAGTTTATCTGATGTAGGTAATATGAAGTAGAAAATACCAGTAAATGTGACATTGGAAGGGAATAAACAAGAAAGATGCCGTTGGGCTATTTTTGGTAGGGCTGAGGGAGAGAGTACCAGCTGCTTGGTCTTTTTTTGCGGGGCAATCACGAAAATACCCGTATTGGTATTTGTTTGGTGTCATGTATTTTTAAAAATGAATACTTATATATTAAAAGTGCCATAACATTGAATTATATTCAAACTTGTAATATTTCTGGAAAGTAAGAAGCAAGACAATGCGAGTATAAACACAATTTCAACGTACGGTAATATTAAAGGCTGCTTAGGAACGACCGATGCAAAGGCAACGCCTCCACGATCAGGGCTCTGCTCTATCAACTAGACAGTAGGTGTTTTTCGAAACGTTTTCACTTAGAAAATTGTTATATCACAGGTATATTTTACCTTAACTGTGCCTAAATGAATATATTATAAGAAATGATTAGTAGTCTCGCTGAAACGTGATGTATCTTAATGTAAAACATCGTAAAATACATGAAAACAAAAGACTTTAACTAAACTTTCGATATTCAAGAAATGTTACTGGTTTTTTAAATAGTTTTTGATTAACATAGTTATATTACAGTGATATTCTATTCATAGCGTACTTGACATAATACATTCACGGAAATGTAACATTTTTGCTGAAATGACGTACGTATTACAGAAGAAAGTGGTATAAAATCATGAAAACAATTACAGTCGACCTACGCTTTCTTTCGTTGTTCAAAAGATGTTACTGTAATCGCTTTTCGAATGATTTTCAGTTACAAAACTGTTGTATTACAATAATATTCTATCTTGATTGACTTGAATAAACACTTAAGTGGAAATATACAACATTTTTGCTGAAACTCCCCGTGTTTCAGTGTAAAGTGCCGTAATAATAAATGGTAAACAATTTGCCTTCGGCGCTCGGTGTTTCAGGCTCAACGAACCTGTTTATGGGACGTAGAGTGGTTTTAACTAGAATTTTCAGAAGTAAGTTCTATATGCCATAAGATAAGATGCATTATTACCCTGATTTATTGTTCCATTACTCTCAAAAATTTGAGTCGACCTATACACGAGGCATATCATAAAATGATTTCTTGGCCAAAAATCAAGAGTCAACCACACAAGGTAGACTTATAGATGAGTATATACGGTGAATATACTGGTAGCCATAAAGGAAACACGAGGATCATATATATATATATATATATATATATATATATATATATATATATATATATATATATATATATATATATATATATACATATATATATATATATATATATATATATATATATATATATATATATATATATATATATATATGACGTGTAAGGTGCATGACTGTCAGGAAAGGGTCATAAGGGTAAGGTCAAGTAAGGAATGGGATCACCTGAGGCATGGGGCGGGTCAACAAAGACGAGAGTCGGCGGGTGACCAGATTGTTATGAATGTTATGTTTGATAACGCTAGATTCTATGACATTTCCAAATACAGTTGAATGACAAGATACACTTTTTTGAGCAGTGTTCCAGTCAACAGAATGGCTGAAGTCTCGCATGTGCAGGAGTAGAGAACTTGATTCTTGTCCAACACAGATACTAACTAAACTGATGCCGCTAGCCTCAACCATCCCTAACCTGCCACTGTCCATAACCATCCGTTGCCTTCCACTGGCCGCAGAGGTCAGGGTTTAGGCTTGTTCAAACTTTCCTCTACCACAAACGTCACCTGTGAAATATCTCTAACTTTTTGAAAGAAAAAGTAGAACTAGAGATGATGAGTGTGGCGTCCTGCTGTGGGACATGATGAGTGTGGCGTCCTGCCGTGGGACATGATGATGTGTGGCCGTCCTGCTGTGGAAGATGGTGTTGTGTTTGGTATCTTGCTGTGGGAGACAGTGATGTGTGGGGCGTCCTGCTGTGGGAGATGGTCTTGTGTGGAGTATCCTGCTGTGTGAGATGATATTGTGTGGAGTGTCGTACTGTGGGAGATTATCACACTGACCCCTGTACCTGCCCCAGAATATCACACTGACCCCCACTACCTGCCCCAGAACATCACACTGACCCCCACTACCTGCCCCAGAACATCACGCTGACCCCCACTACCTGTCCCAGAACATCACGCTGACCCCCACTACCTGCCCCAGAATATCACACTGACCCATGTAACTGCCCCAGAATATCACACTGACCCCTGTAACCGCCCCAGAATATCACGCTGACCCCTGTACCTGCCCCAGAATATTACACTGACCCCACTATATGCCCCAGAATATCACACTGACCCCCACTACCTGCCCCAGAACATCACACTGACCCCCACTACCTGCCCCAGAATATCACACTGACCCCCACCACCTGCCCCAGAACATCACACTGACCCCCACTACCTGCCTCAGAATATCACACTGACCCCAGTAACTGCCCCAGAACATCACACTGACCCCTGTACCCGCCCCAGAACATCACACTGGTCGCCCGCTCAGCCACTGGACATCTCTCGATCACGGTATCCGGCCCCTCTTGCCTGCTCTTCCTTTCTGTACAAACAACTCCATTTGTTTCAGGTTGGTGTGGGCTGTACACTTCCTCCCGTGAATCACGGTGCCCCACAGTCAGGGCTCCCGTGGATGGTGTCCCGGGGAGGATGTCCTCGTTGTTGATGCTCCTCCGTGGTTGGTGCGCCGCGGGGTACCCACAATTTTTGGTGCTCTGGGCAGGGGGTTTGATTGTGTGGTGTGGTGTGGTGCGGTGCGGCACCATTCACTGCGGCCGGCGTGGGCCTCATAGATTATTCACATTGTAGCGCAATTATGTGGCGGCGGCTGTGTGACAGATGGTGGGGTTGCATGTGCCCACTCACCCGTGGCTGCCACACCCTTACCCACACCCATGGCTACCACCCTCACGCTGCTGCCTGCCACCCCCACACCGTAGATCCTCCCCCCCTTACACCACTGCCTGCCACACCCACACCGCTAGCTGTCCCCCCCCCCACCCCACTGGCTGTCACCCCCATGCCACTGATTGCCACCTACACACCGCTGGTTGCCACCCAATCCCCCATACTCACACACCACCGGCTGCCACCTTTCACGCCACTGGCTGCTACCTCCACACCACTGGCTGCCACCCCCACACCACTGGCTGCCACCCCCACACCACTGACTGCCACCCCTACACCACTGGCTGCCACCCCCACACCACTGACTGCCACCCCCATACCACTGGCTGCCACCCCCACACCACTGGCTGCCACCCCTACACCACTGGCTGCCACCCCCACACCACTGACTGCCACCCCCATACCACTGGCTGCCACCCCCACACCACTGGCTGCCACCCCCACACCAATGACTGCCACCCCTACACCACTGGCTGCCACCCCCACACCACTGACTGCCACCCCCACACCACTGGCTGCCATCCCCACACCACTGGCTGCTACCTCCACACCACTGGCTGCCACCCCCACACCACTGACTGCCACCCCTACACCACTGGCTGCCACCCCCACACCACTGACTGCCACCCCATACCACTGGCTGCCATCCCCACACCACTGGCTGCCACCCCCACACCAATGACTGCCACCCCTACACCACTGGCTGCCACTCCCACACCACTGACTGCCACCCCCATACCACTGGCTGCCACCCCCACACCACTGGCTGCCACCCCCACACCAATGACTGCCACCCCTACACCACTGGCTGCCACCCCCACACCACTGACTGCCACCCCTACACCACTGACTGCCACCCCCACACCAATGACTGCCACCCCTACACCACTGGCTGCCACCCCCACACTACTGATTGCCACCCCCACACCACTGGCTGCCACCCCCACACTACTGATTGCCATCCCCACACCACTGGCTGCCACCCCCCACACTACTGACTGCCACCCCCACACCACTGGCTGCCACCCCCACACTACTGATTGCCACCCCCACACCACTGGCTGCCACCCCCACACTACTGATTGCCACCCCCACACCACTGGCTGCCACCCCCACACTACTGATTGCCACCCCCACACCACTGGCTGCCACCCCCACACTACTGATTGCCATCCCCACACCACTGGCTGCCACCCCCCACACTACTGATTGCCATCCCCACACCACTGGCTGCCACACCCATGCTCCAGAGCCCTACAGCAGCACGCACCCAGCTTTTCGCTTGTGATTGAGAACATTGTGTGCAGACCTACATAGTGACAGGAGCACGCCTGTTTCCCATAGTTGTACATACGTACGCACACATCCATACCTTCGTATCCGTGCTTGGACCTACAGAGCCGGGGAGAGTGTGGTCAGCAGCTTGGTGTAACCTTACCTATGACTAGTGTGGTCAGCAGCTTGGTGTAGCCTTATATGTGACTGGTGTGGTCAGCAGCTTGATGTAGCTTTATATGTGACTGGTGTGGTCAACAGCTTGGTGTAGCCTTATATGTAACTGTTGTGGTCAACAGGAGGTGGCGGTTACAACCCAGTATAATAGTTTCATCTTAACAGGTTTGTAAGGTCCAGGTGACACTAGGAATGAATGGGAAGGACGAGGAAGTGAGTGTGTTGAACACCTTTTATAAGCCTTTTGTATTTTCATCTTTAGTTGTGATTGTTGTATTGTGGAGCGGCAGGAAGACCAGGAGAGGCAGGCGCAGTTACGGTAAGAAATATGAAACTTGTTTAGACGTTCTTCTTCTGAAAACAATCCCATACAGAAATACTTTATCTCAACCTTTGCATAGTATAATGTAGAAATTTGGCGCTTTTTTTTCCAGGCACCACAGTTGATTATCATCCATTATCGTATATTCCTGATTATTAATGTGATATGGGATTGCTGGTCATGTGGCAGGCCTGGGGTTCACTTACTGCCAGGTCAGTCTGGTCTCTTGTTGGTAGTGATGGTGTTCTCGATGTTGTCAGTCACTGTGGAATCTGACGTTGCTTGAGATACGCCTTATGCTTGTCTTACATAAAGCAAATATTATCTTGTTACAGGAGAGGGGGCGGTGGGCGTGCGGAACTGCCTACTGGCGCGTCAGCTGTGTGCCGAAGACCTCTCCTGCAGGTCCGTCCTAGAGATAATCCCCAGGGTCTGCGGCCCAGAGAGTGGTGAGTACCTTGGCTAACTTCACCTATTGTGACCTCCTACCCCAGCTAGGGTTGACCAGCTTCACCTGCTGCGGCCTTCAGGGTCATCTGGCCTGACCCGGGCTGGGGTTGACCAGCTACACACACCTAATGTTACAACTGGGCTGGCGAGGTTAGGATATGGACGTCATGGACTGCGTTTACATGACGCGCACATGACTTATACTAGAAATAACCAGTGACATAAGTCATCAAGACAGTCATGGGTTGAACATAATGGTCCGGTGGGGGGAGGTAGGTGCCGTCGTCACACACACACACACACACACACACACACACACACACACACACACACACACGGAACAGAACAGCGGCGTTTCCCCCAAGATTCAGAGGAACTATAGCTCTGCAGGCACTTTGTACAAGGCGAGTAGATATTAGAGCAGCCCTTGAATGAAACATCTCTTGAATATGACATTCACCTTTGACATTTACGAGATACCCTTGTACCTCCAAGACTACACACATACCTCCCAGGCTACCTGAGTGCTATTCAAGCTACATGTATACCTTATAGATTATCTGTGTACTTCCCAGACCCCTTGTGTACCTCCTTCCAGACTACCTGTGTGCCTCCCAGCCTATCTGTGTACCTCCTTCCACCCTGCCTGTGTGCCTTCCAGGCTACCTGTGTGCTTCCTATTCTACTTGTGTACCTCCAAGGCTTCGTGTATATCTCTCAGGCTATTTCTATACCTACCAGGCTACTTGTATGGCTCCCAGGCTGCTTGTGTCCTTCGTAGACCATTTATATGCTTCTCATGCTACTAGTGTGTTTCTCAGGTTTTTGTGTACATTCCATGCTACTTTTGTGCCGTCTAGGCTACCTATGTACCTCACAAGCTACCTGTGTACCACCTAAGCTGCTTGTTTACCTTCTATGCTACTTGTGTACCTACCATATTATTTGTGTACCTTCTAGGCCACCTGTTTGCCTCCCAGGCTACATGTTCACCTTTTAGGCTACGTGTGTGCCTTCTAGGCCATCTGTGTACCTCCCAGGCTGCCTGTGCGCCTCTCAGGCTACCCTCAGTCTCTCGTGCTAGTCTCTAAGACTACCCACGGAGTTTCCCCTGGTTGGACTAGTAGTGCCACAGGGGGTCAGGGTCAGAATCCTGGGAGAGCAAATGTTATCATAATAATAGTGCTACGTTTATCATGATGAACCTCTCTCACCAGCTCTACTTCACTTCATGTATGTGCGGCAGGGAAGTCGACAGGAGAATCTTTTTATGTGACGTGATACGGCGATGGTTTCCATCCAGTTGTGGTGACATGCTAACGTGATGCGAATCTGTTCACTTGGGAAGATGCGAGAAATGCCTCAGGTCGGCTCGACATTTGGGCAGAGGAAACTCTGGTACAGAATCATCAATTCTACATTGATTCTGGACAGTATGTTGGTCTGGTAACGTTAACTGATTATCACTATTGTCTGTGACCAGTGCCAGCCGCAGATCTGTCTGTACCTTGACCGCCGCGGTTGTCTGTCTGTCTTGTCATTTTATAGTACCAAGGTGTCTTTCTGTCTGCCCCGTCATAGCCTTCCATCCCGTCCTCCTTCCCTTCTCCTTCTCTCATGATCTGATGGTTCCTCACACGTTCTTCAATATCAGGCGACTGTGTACTTTTGTGCCAGGTGTGTCCTGCTCTTTCTGTTCCTCTTGTGCCAGGTGTGTCCTGCTCTTTCTGTTCCTCTTGTGCCAGGTGTGTCCTGCTCTTTCTATTCCTCTTGTGCCAGGTATGTCCTGATCTTTTTGTTGTTCTTGTGCCAGGTGTGTCCTGATCTTTCTATTCCTCTTGTGCCAGGTGTGTCCTGATCTTCCTGTTCCTCTTGTGCCAGGTGTGTCCTGATCTTTCTATTCCTCTTGTGCCAGGTGTGTCCTGGTCTTTCTGTTCCTCTTGTGCCAGGTGTGTCCTGCTCTTTCTATTCCTCTTGTGCCAGGTGTGTCCTGATCTTTTTGTTCCTCTTGTGCCAGGTGTGTCCTGATCTTTCTCTTCCTCTTGTGCCAGGTGTGTCCTGGTCTTTCTCTTCCTCTTGTGCCAGGTGTGTCCTGGTCTTTCTCTTCCTCTTGTGCCAGGTGTGTCCTGCTCTTTCTCTTCCTCTTGTGCCAGGTGTGTCCTGGTCTTTCTGTTGCTGCTCTTTGAAGCTTGTCCTGGCCTCGCTGCTGCTGTTGTGCCAGGTGTGTCCAGTCTTGCTGTTGCTTCTGTAGAAGATAAGTCCTCCCCAGGAGGAGGGGAGAGGAGCCTTACCTTAGCCTGCCAGCTATAGGGGACAGGGGCCTCACTCCAGCCCACGGTAATAGGTAAGAGGAACCTTCCTTGCCATAGCTCTCCAGCTGGAGGGTAGAGGAGCCTAACCCCAGCAGTAAGTTAGAGGAGCCTTACATTAGCCCTCCAGCGAGAGGGATGAGGGGCCTTATCCCCCCAAACAGGGAAGATTAAAGAGGCCTCACCCCAGCAGGAGATGAGAGGAGTGTCCTTGACCTGACTGGTGGAGGTTTCCTGGAGGCCGAGCGCCTGGGTGAGGGAGGAGGGTGTGCTTGCTGTAGGAGTAGGCATAGGAAAGAGGCCGCAGGGATGCAGTGTAGAAGGGGAGAGAGGTGGAGTATGACATATTAGAGGAAAGGAGGGATGGTAGTGGAGTGCTACCCCAGCCTCGGGTATACGGGGTCATACCGTCCAGTTAGGCCCGCAACAGACAGTGAGGCCTAGTGCCAGTCTTGACACTGGCTCTGGTCATGGTCAGGTCATACTTCCATTTCTAAATGTGCTTCGAGGGAAGCCTGAGACACAAAGGTTTACTAGACGTGCAGTGAGACTGAGAAGTGAGCAGTAGAAGCTGCCTGACTTCTCCCCAAGTGTCTTGATGGGCAAGGTAACTGCTGGTGTGTAACAGGGTTGACCTCCAGCTGCTGCGCCTCACTGCTTACTCTTCAACATCGTCTACACCGCCTGAGGGAGGTACGCCACTGAAGGCATAGTTGGTTGTCAGATGTGTTGAGTAAGTCCTTGCTGTGAAGCGGGCCGCATTGATCAGTAGGTGAGTGACAGTTTCCGTCTTGGTAGCTGCCCAGGTCTTTTTCACTTTCCGACCAGAAGGTTTGACAGTATCTCTTGGTGTCACCATATTTATAGCTAGACATGACCTGCTCAACTTTCGTAACTTGCAATATCTATTGACCTGTGATGACATGGTGTGCGGCTTAACTATTCTATCATGCTAGTCATGCAGTGCCGCGTACAGAAGATGGTATTATGTTGGCAAGGGAGCGCGCATGTGACTTATACCATGTGTAGAGGATTGTACCATGTAGGCCAGCTCGGGCATATGAGATTTTTGTACTGGTGACCGAGGTGGACTACTACTTCTGTAGCAGGGATTATGAAACAGTTACCTTCATGAACGTAATGATCCGTACAATAATGTAGACGTCTAAATGTTTTTCTTTAGTTGTTAATATTATGATTGTGGGAGAGTGAGCTGTTCCATTCCTGCTGACGCTCAGCATTATCTGCTGCAGTAAAGTGCCTTCAGACGAAGGGTCGCGCTTTCCACGTAATGCAATTGGCCCTTAACTTTTGTTGATCCGGATCCCACCTACCTCCTCCAGGGACCCGTCATTCTATGATTAAACAAGTGAATAGAAAACTAATTGGTTTCGATCTTCTTAATTACCCATGTGTTCCTGCCGATGTTGGTGAGGGCAGCCCGGCCTGGCAATTGATGTTGGACTCCTGATGGGGTGGCCGCCGCTGAGCCTAGCGTACAGTACTGGCCTCCTGGTGGGGGTGAAGACAGTGTACATTAATGGTTTCCCCAGTTGGCTCTGGTTATTCAAAACGACAGAGGCAATACAGTACTCATAGGAACCTTACTTTCAGAGGGAGAATCGATCATGAGGATTCTCATAAATAACCTGTAAGATTCGTGGCGGGTTAAGTGCCCTTCGCGCCTCCCGGTCTTTCATTTGTCAAATCAAGGATGCCAACACGATCGACCAAAGCCGTCCAGCCGCCTCCCTCTCACTCTGGTATTTTGAGCCAGGGTTTTGAATGTTGTGAGCAGGACTTATTGTGTCGTTTTCTGCATCTGGTGTTCTTTGTCAGGTTGTAAGATTGGGTGTTGAGGGTTACATCATATGGGTCAGGGTTTGTGGTGAGAGGGGGTTTAATAGGTCGTGTTGTGGATGGGGCAGTTACCATAGGTCGAGTTGTGGTTATTGGTTTTATGGGTCGGGTGTTGTGGGGAGGGTTATATGTTGGGTGTTGTGGGGAGGGTTACATGTTGGGTGTTGTGGGGAGGGTTACATGTTGTGTGTTGTGGGAAGGGTTACATGTTGGGTGTTGTGGGAAGGGTTACATGTTGGGTGTTGTGGGGAGGGTTACATGTTGGGTGTTGTGGGAAGGGTTACATGTTGGGTGTTGTGGGAAGGGTTACATGTTGGGTGTTGTGGGAAGGGTTACATGTTGGGTGTTGTGGGGAGGGTTACATGTTGGGTGTTGTGGGAAGGGTTACATGTTGGGTGTTGTGGGGAGGGTTACATGTTGGGTGTTGTGGGGAGGGTTACATGTTGGGTGTTGTGGGGAGGGTTACATGTTGGGTGTTGTGGGGTATTATTTATTTTTCGATCGATTGTGAGGAGATGCTTTTATGGGTCGGATAATGTGGGACGCTCACGTTGTGTGGGTCGGGAGGTGTAGGGTAGGTTTTATGGATCAGGTATTGGGCGAGTCCAGTGTTACGGCCGTAGTCCCTCACCTACAATACTTCAGCATCAACACGTGCTCCCACGACCCACAGGTGTGGACCCTGATGACTGACCACATCATATGTAGACCCTGATGACTGACCATGTCTGAAATAATTTATGCTGTATCCAGTCGTGTCTCTGATGTCTTCAATTGTGATTCAGGATTCCTCAGTTGTAGAAAGGTGTTCTCAGATGCAGGTGTACCACAGGTGTCTCCATATGCAGGTGTGGCCCACGTGTCACCAGATGAAGGTGTGGTCCAGGTGCCACTAGATGCAGGTGTGGCCCAGGTGCCACCAGATGCAGGTGTGGCCCAGGTGCCACCAGATGCAGGTGTAGCCCAGGTGCCACCAGATGCAGGTGTGGCCCAGGTGCCACTAGATGCAGGTGTGGCCCAGGTGCCACCAGATGCAGGTGTGGCCCAGGTGCCACCAGATGCATGTGTGGCCCAGGTGCCACCAGATGCAGGTGTGGCCCAGGTGACACCAGATGCAGATACAGCCCAGATGGCACCAGATCAGGGTGGTGATGAGGGTTAACATTTGATCCGTAAGGTGTTACCGAAACAGCAGTTTCTGAATATTTCCCACGTCAGTGGCCGGATTTTCTTTTCTGGAGTTGTATATAATTCCGTTCATCAAATCATTATGGAAAAATTGACAAAAAACGAAAATATAAAAAAGTGATCCAAGACACATCTAGCTTCCCAGGTCAACCCCCGCCACGTAACCCTCTTTAATCATTCTACCTTTTAACGGTTACTGTCGGTCAGGTCAGTGTGTTGTCCATGTCTGTAGACGCTGAACGTGTCCTTCTGGTGTGATGTTGAGATTCAAATAATCTTATTAAGATTTGGCACCTGATGAGATGGATTGTCTCCACGAAACATGTCGTGCCACATGTATAGATGAATTACATGTTAAATAAAATTATATGAATTCCTACTGAAGTGCGATTTCACCTTTATCATACTATTTATATATTATACATAACCGCCATCTCCCGCGTTAGCGAGGTAGCGCAAGGGTACAGACGAGGAATGGCCTAACCCGCCCACATACACATGTACCTACATAAACGCCCACACACGCACGTATACATACATATACATTTCAACGTATACATACTTATACATTTCAACGTATACATACTTATACATACACAACCATATACATATACACACATGTACATATTCATACTTGGTGCCTTCATCCATTCTCGTCGCCAGCCCGCCACACGAAATAGCATTTCTCCTCCTCCTCCCCCACCCCCTCCTCCTATCCCACCCCCTCCTCCTCCTCCAGGAAACATGGGGAAAAAGGCTACATCCGCACACATCCATTCTGTAGCTGTCATGTGGAATGCACCAAAACCACACCTCCCTATCTACATCCAGGCCGCACAGGCCTTTCCACGGTTTACCCCAGATGTTTCGCATGCCCTGGTTCAGTCCGTTCACGGAACGGCGACCTCAGTATACCACAACGATCCTCTTCTGCTCTCTCAACCACACTCTTTATTATCACACATCTCTCTTACCCTTTCATTACTCACTCGATCAAACCACCTCACACCACATATTGTTCTCAAATATCTCATTTCCAACACATCTACCCTCCTTCGCACAATCCTATCTATCGCCCATGCCTCACAAACATACCCATTTTTACTCTCCGAGATAACGTTCTCTCTTTCCACATATTCGTCATCTCTCCTAGAACTTTCGCCCTCTCCTCCACCCTATGACTTATCTCTGTTTCCATGGTTCCATCCGCTGCTAAGTCCACTCCCAGATATCTAAAATACTTCACTTCCTCCAGTTTTCCTCCATTAAAACTTACATCTCAGCTAACGTGTCCCTCAACCCTGCTGAACCTAATAACCATGCTCTTATTCACATTTACTCTCCACTTTCTCCTTTCACACACTTCTTCAAACTCAGTCACCAACTTCTGCAGTTTCTCACTCGAATCAGCCACCAGCGCTGTATCATCAGCGAACAGCAACTGACTCACTTTCCAGACCAGTTCATCCCCAACAGACTGCATACTCACCCCTCTCCAAAACTCTTGCATTTACCTCCCTAACAACCCCATCCATAAACAAATTAAACAACATGGGGGCATCAAGCACCTCTGCCGCAAACCAACACTCACTGGGAACCAATCACTTTCCTCTATTCCTACTCTTACACATGCCTTACATCCTTGATAAAAACTTCACTGCTTCTAGCAGCTTACCTTTCACACCATATATTCTTAAGGCCCACAAAGCATCTCTATCAACCCTATCATATGCCTTCCCCAGATCCATAAATGCCACATACAAACCCATCTGCCTTTCTAAGAAAATATGTGTGTGATAATAAAAAGAGGGTGTGTTGAAATGGTTTGGATATATGGAGAAAATGAGTGAGGATATTTTTGATACATGGAAAACATGAGTGAGGAAAGGTTGACAAAGAGGATATATGTGTCAGAGTTGGAGGGAACAAAGAGAAGCGGAATATCAAATTGGAGGTGGAAGGATGGAGTTAAAAAAATTTCAGTGATCGGTGCCTGAACACACAGGAGGATGAAAGGCGTGCAAGGAATAGAGGGAATTGGAACGATGTGGTATACCGGGGTCGACGTGCTGTCAATGGACTGAACCAGGGCACGTGAAACGTTTGGTGTAAACCATGGAAAGGTCTGTGGGGCCTGAATGTGGACAGGGAGCTGTGGTTTCGGTGCATTACACATGTCAGCTAGAGACTGAGTGTGAACGAATGTGGCCTTTTTTGTCTATTTTCGTGGCGCTACCTCGCTGAAGCGAGGGGTAGCGATGCTGTTTCCTGTGGGAAGGGTGGCGCCGGGAATGGATTGAAGACAAGCAAGTATGAATATGTACATGTGCACATATGTATATGTATATGTATATGTATATGTGTATAAGTTGATATATATATATATATATATATATATATATATATATATATATATATATATATATATATATATATATATATATATATATTGGAAAGGATCACAGTTTTGCGCGTGTATGTTTTGGAAAATTACATGTTTACCAAATGGCGTCCTAGCTTCGTCTCTTCGATGTATATCAACTGACTGTTATATTCCTCTCTTGTGTCTCCCCTGATGATGTGATTATTACACGAAAGTGCACTTGGGAACTTTTCGTGTTTCATTTTCCCCGTGGACTCATAGGAATATATATATATGCGTGTGTGTGTGTGTGTGTGTGTGTGTAAGTGGATGGGTCGTTCTTCGTCTGTTTCTTGGGGCCACCTCGCTGATGCGGGAAGCGGTGATCAAGTATGACATATATATATTTATATATATATATATATATATATATATATATATATATATATATATATATATATATATATATATATATATATGCATATAAGTATGCAGTCTGTTGGGGGTGAGAGAGCTTGGGAAGTGAGTCAGTTGTTGTTCGCTGATGATACAGCGCTGGTGGCTGATTCATGTGAGAAACTGCAGAAGCTGGTGACTGAGTTTGGTTAAGTGTGTGAAAGAAGAAAGTTAAGAGTAAATGTGAATAAGAGCAAGGTTATTAGGTACAGTAGGGTTGAGGGTCAAGTCAATTGGGAGGTAAGTTTGAATGGAGAAAAACTGGAGGAAGTAAAGTGTTTTACATATCTGGGAGTGGATCTGGCAGCGGATAGAACCATGGAAGCGGAAGTAAATCATAGGGTGGGGGAGGGGGCGAAAATCCTAGGAGCCTTGAAGAATGTGTGGAAGTCGAGAACATTATCTCGGAAAGCAAAAATGGGTATGTTTGAAGGAATAGTGGTTCCAACATTGTTGTATGGTTGCGAGGCGTGGGCTATGGATAGAGTTGTGCGCAGGAGGGGGGATGTGCTGGAAATGAGATGTTTGAGGACAATATGTGGTGTGAGGTGGTTTGATCGAGTAAGTAATGTAAGGGTAAGAGAGATGTGTGGAAATAAAAATAGCGTGGTTGAGAGAGCAGAAGAGGGTGTTTTGAAATGGTTTGGGCACAGGGAGAGAATGAGTGAGGAAAGATTGACTAAGAGGATATATGTGTCGGAGGTGGAGGGAACGAGGAGAAATGGGAGACCAAATTGGAGGTGGAAAGATGGAGTGAAAAAGATTTTGAGTGATCAGGGCCTGAACATGCAGGAGGGTGAAAGGCGGGCAAGAAATAGAGTGAATTGGATCGATGCGGTATACCGGGGTCGACGTGCTGTCAATGGATTGAATCAGGGCATGTGAAGCGTCTGGGGTGAACCATGGAAGGTTCTGTGGTGCCTGGATGTGGTGGGGGGGGGGGGGGGGAAAGCTGTGGTTTCGGGCATTATTGCATGACAGCTGGAGACTGAGTGTGAGCGGGTGGGGCCTTTGTTGTCTTTTCCTGGCGCTGCCTCGCGCACATGAGGGGGGAGGGGGATGTTATTCCGTGTGCGGCGGGGTGGCGATGGGGGTGGGTAGGGGCAGACAGTGTGAATTGTGTGCATGTGTGTATATGTGTGTGTGTGTGTGTGTGTGTGTGTGTGTGTGTGTGTGTGTGTGTGTGTGTGTGTGTGTGTACGTTGGGATGTGTGGGTGTGTATGTTTGCGTGTGTGGACGTGTGTGTGTGTGCATGTGTGTGGGGGTGGGTTGGGCCATTTCTTTCGTCTGTTTCCTTGCGCTACCTCGCAGGCGCGGGAGACGGCGACAAAGCAAAATAAAAAAAGATAAAAATAATGATATATATATATATATATATATATATATATATATATATATATATACATATATATATATATATATATATATATATATATATATATATATATATATATATGTATATATATGTATATATATATTTATCCCTAGGGATAGGGGAGAAAGAATACTTCCCACGTATTCCCTGCGTGTTGTAGAAAGCTACTAAAAGGAGAGGGAACGGGGGGCTGGAAAACCTTCCCTCCCGTTTCAATATTTCCTAAAGAAGGAACAGAGAAGGGGGCCAAGTGAGGATATTCCCTCTAAGGCTCAGTCCTCTATTCTTAACGCTAACCAGCAAACGCGGGTAATGGCGAATACCTATCTATCTATCTATCTATCTATATATATATATATATATATATATATATATATATATATATATATATATATATATATATATATATATGATTTGGTAAACAGAGAAGAGGTAGTAAAAGCTTTGCGGAAGATGAAAGCCGGCAAGGCAGCAGGTTTGGATGGTATTGCAGTGGAATTTATTAAAAAAGGGGGTGACTGTATTGTTGACTGGTTGGTAAGGTTATTTAATGTATGTATGACTCATGGTGAGGTGCCTGAGGATTGGCGGAATGCGTGCATAGTGCCATTGTACAAAGGCAAAGGGGATAAGAGTGAGTGCTCAAATTACAGAGGTATAAGTTTGTTGAGTATTCCTGGTAAATTATATGGGAGGGTATTGATTGAGAGGGTGAAGGCATGTACAGAGCATCAGATTGGGGAAGAGCAGTGTGGTTTCAGAAGTGGGAGAGGATGTGTGGATCAGGTGTTTGCTTTGAAGAATGTATGTGAGAAATACTTAGAAAAGCAAATGGATTTGTATGTAGCATTTATGGATCTGGAGAAGGCATATGATAGAGTTGATAGAGATGCTCTGTGGAAGGTATTAAGAATATATGGTGTGGGAGGCAAGTTGTTAGAAGCAGTGAAAAGTTTTTATCGAGGATGTAAGGCATGTGCACGTGTAGGAAGAGAGGAAAGTGATTGGTTCTCAGTGAATGTAGGTTTGCGGCAGGGGTGTGTGATGTCTCCATGGTTGTTTAATTTGTTTATGGATGGGGTTGTTAGGGGGGTAAATGCAAGAGTCTTGGAAAGAGGGGCAAGTATGAGGTCTGTTGGGGATGAGAGAGCTTGGGAAGTGAGTCAGTTGTTGTTCGCTGATGATACAGCGCTGGTGGCGGATTCATGTGAGAAACTGCAGAAGCTGGTGACGGAGTTTGGTAAAGTGTGTGGAAGAAGAAAGTTAAGAGTAAATGTGAATAAGAGCAAGGTTATTAGGTACAGTAGGGTTGAGGGTCAAGTCAATTGGGAGGTGAGTTTGAATGGAGAAAAACTGGAGGAAGTGAAGTGTTTTAGATATCTGGGAGTGGATCTGTCAGCGGATGGAACCATGGAAGCGGAAGTGGATCATAGGGTGGGGGAGGGGGCGAAAATTTTGGGAGCCTTGAAAAATGTGTGGAAGTCGAGAACATTATCCCGGAAAGCAAAAATGGGTATGTTTGAAGGAATAGTAGTTCCAACAATGTTGTATGGTTGCGAGGCGTGGGCTATGGATAGAGTTGTGCGCAGGAGGATGGATGTGCTGGAAATGAGATGTTTGAGGACAATGTGTGGTGTGAGGTGGTTTGATCGAGTAAGTAACGTAAGGGTAAGAGAGATGTGTGGAAATAAAAAAGAGCGTGGTTGAGAGAGCAGAAGAGGGTGTTTTGAAATGGTTTGGGCACATGGAGAGAATGAGTGAGGAAAGATTGACCAAGAGGATATATGTGTCGGAGGTGGAGGGAACGAGGAGAAGAGGGAGACCAAATTGGAGGTGGAAAGATGGAGTGAAAAGGATTTTGTGTGATCGGGGCCTGAACATGCAGGAGGGTGAAAGGAGGGCAAGGAATAGAGTGAATTGGAGCGATGTGGTATACAGGGGTTGACGTGCTGTCAGTGGATTGAATCAAGGCATGTGAAGCGTCCGGGGTAAACCATGGAAAGCTGTGTAGGTATGTATATTTGCGTGTGTGGACGTGTGTATGTACATGTGTATGGGGAGGGTTGGGCCATTTCTTTCGTCTGTTTCCTTGCGCTACCTCGCAAACGCGGGAGACAGCGACAAAGTATAAAAAAAAAAAAAAAAAAAAAAAAAAATATATATATATATATATATATATATATATATATATATATATATATATATATATATATATATATATATATATTCTTAAGAGTCCACGGGGAAAATGAAACACGATAAGTTCCCAAGTGCACTTTCGTGTAATAATCACATCATCAGGGGAGACACAAGAGAGAAATGTAACAGTCAGTTGATATACAACGAAGAGACATAGCTAGGACGCCATTTGGTAAACATGCGATAATGATAATAATAATAATAATAATAATAATTTTTATTATTATTATTGTTATTATTGTTATTATTACTAAAATCATTATTATCATTATCATTATTTTATATAGTGATTGGATTGTACCTCAGTATCTTTGTTTGGGGGGAGGAGAAGGGGGAGGGTGATCAGAGAGCTGGGAGAATCTTTGCATGTTAGGTTGTCTGAAGTGAGGGTTTGTGTGATGGCTGCAGGGGGTCCAATAGTGTGTTGGGTTGCTGCATCCACCTTTGCCGTTGCACCTGACCTGGATATTGCACACGACCTGATTGTAGTACAGTAGTAAGCGAACTCCTAGGGCGGGCCTAATGCGCGACTGGTGGAAGCCGTACAAATCTGTCATTGCCACTTGACGCGGATGGTTGGGTACAGTGGGCTGAGATGCCTCACATTTGTCTGCCACTTGACACCTTGTTCCAGTATCTATTTCCTTATTTCCATAATATTATGTCAAATACCGGATTTTAGTTCTTCGTGAAATAAAGTTACATGACTGTCCTGAGTTCTAATGAAATCAAGATTGCCAATTTCCAGTCCAAAAATAAGCAAATGGTTGTCTTCCTCATGTGTGGCTCCGGGGGTCGGGAGGCAGGAGGCCGGGCGCCAGGGGAATATGTCTGGTCCAGGTCTCTTGTTTCCCCCTCCTCATACAGCGTGCCATCCCAGTCATCTCTCTCTCTCTCTCTCTCTCTCTCTCTCTCTCTCTCTCTCTCTCTCTCTCTCTCTCTCTCTCTCTCTCTCTCTCTTTCTATCACACACACACACACACACACACACACGCGCAAACACAGCACTTTGAATTATAGCCAGTATAATGAACACAGTATTGCTTCATGTATCCCTGACAGTAAGACCCAGCACAGTACCTATAACTAACTAAAACCCACTACTGTACCCCCGACCAAGACGCACTGCTGTACTCCCGACCAAGACGCACTGCTGTACTCCCGACCAAGACGCACTGCTGTACCCCCGACCAAGACGCACTACTGTACCCCCGACCAAGACGCACTACTGTACCCCTGACAAAAACGCACTACTGTACCCACAACCAAGACGCACTACTGTACCCCCGACCTAGACGCACTACTGTACCCCCGACCAAGACGCACTACTGTACCCCCGACCAAGACGCACTACTGTACCCCCGACCAAGACGCACTACTGTACCCCCGACCAAAACGCACTACTGTACCCCCGACCAAGACGCACTACTGTACCCCCGACCAAGACGCACTACTGTACCCCCGACCAAGACGCACTACTGTACCCCCGACCAAGACGCACTACTGTACCCCCGACCAAGACGCACTGCTGTACCCCCGACCAAGACGCACTGCTGTACCCCCGACCAAGACGCACTACTGTACCCCCGACCAAGACGCACTATTGTACCCCCGACCAAGACGCACTACTGTACCCCCGACCAAGACGCACTACTGTACCCCTGACCAAGACGCACTACTGTACCCCTGACCAAGACGCACTACTGTACTCCCGACCAAGACGCACTACTGTACCCCCGACCAAGACGCACTGCTGTACGCCTGACAAAGACTCATCATTGTTCTCGTTGTAATATTATTTCCTTCATTCATATTGTGCCTGTGTTGTGCTAACTGATTATAATCAGTGTAGTGGCTAGTGTATATATATTCGGTGCTGGCGTAGAACTAACTGATTATCTGTATAGTAGCCAATGTATGTGTTTCATGGCATTTTTTGCACTAAATGATTATCATCAATGTAGTATTCAGTGTGCGTATTCTTTGCCAGTGTTTTATCAACTGATTATTATCAGTGTAGTAACCCATGTATGTGCTGTGTGCCAGTGTTGGTGTAACAGATCATTTTCAGTGTTGTATTCAATGTACGTGTTCTGTGCCAGTATTGTATATAACCTTATCATTACCAGTGTAGTGGCCAATACATATTCCTGATCATTGTTGATAAAGAATGTTGTTCCTGTGTCGGCAGTGGCGTGTTCAACTGTGACGGTGAACAAATGTCTGGCGGCGCTACGGACCATCCAGGGCTTCCCATACTTCCAGCCCACCTGTCTGTGTCGGGAACCTCATCTGGACAGGGAGTGCAACGTTTTCAGGGAGTTCATCTTCGACCACCCCTGCATGTTCGTCGAGAAGAAAGGTACGGAGAGGAAGTGGTCATGCAGGTGAATGTATGTATGTATGGATGTATGTATGTATGTATGGATAGATGGATGTATGTATGTATGGATGGATGGATGTATGGATGTATGTTGTTGGATTAAATGTCTGTGAAAACCTTAAGATCAGAAAGCAAGAATCCGTCCGCTCCCTCACAACTTTCACGCTACAAAAGCTTGCTGAAGATGGTGATGATGGTGGTGGCATTAATGATGATGATGATGATGATGATGATGATGATGTATATGGGAGATGCAGGTGAGGGATACCCCGATGATTTGTGACGAGATCGTCTGCTGGGGGACAATACTGGTATCTTATATTCTGTTCTTTGTTGATATTTACAATAGTTGAAAAGAAAGCTGTGCTCACCTTGCGTACCGACAGGAACAGAGCTATATACTGTCATACAGAGATACTACACCGACTGTTAGTGTTACTGGTAAGGATAAAGGATATATAAATTCTTCAATCAGCAGTCGGATACTCTGGGAAAAAGGGATTCGAGATGGAAGACTGGAAAAAATAAATTGATGCCATATTTGTCATTGTTGAGCAGACGTAGTCTGTCCTAACATAAGGTGACTTGTGATAATGTTCTTGGTCTTAACGTGGATAATGAGAGGTTATGGTGGTGATGGTATGATACTACGGTGTTGATATGATCATCATGGTGGTCATGGATGGTAGTGGTGGAGCTTGATGGAAGTCGGCGTGGTAGAAACATACGTGCATACGTGGCTGTGCGTTGCATCGCGGCTTTTTTATGAATTGCCATACCCCCCCCCCCAACCCCCGCCTCCACTCATATTTCTATAAATAAAGATAAAAAATATCGAGACACTACTTTTCATTTGGAGAAAAGGTGTAAAGTGATCCGAATATACTATGGTATGCTGAGTGAGGAATGCTGTATGTATCGGTATATTTGCCTCAAAGTGCAAGAAGAAATGTTTTACTATCATTGTGACGTCACAGATATTGAGAGTTTGGAAAATTATAGAAATAGAACAATGCATCAGCTTAGGAAGAACTCGGCCATCCTTCTGACGAAGACAAGAACAATGAAATCAAAACCGGAGATGTTATTACTAGGTAAAGTTGGGGACAAAAAGGAAAATATTAAAAAAAAATCGTTTGATAAAAGATGCTGGAAAGGAAAAGAGCGTGGCAGTGTGCTGTGATGAAGGTATACAGGTGGTAATCCAGACAGAGAGCATCTGTAAGGTTTAAGAGAGTAAGGAATGAGTGTGGCAGGACAAGAGAGGAGGGACAGAGGAATTTAAACTCAAACAAACATGGAAACAAAGAAATTCCAAATTTTATCCTGAATCATATCAACATGAAATCGTCAGTTAAGGTGCAGCTAACCAAGCTACGGGGTTCAGAGGCAAGGGTTGCGAAGGAAATGATACGTGAGGAAATGAAAACAAGGTCAAAGGTTTTTACAGCGTAAGACACGGTAGCCTGAACACTAGAGAGATGAAACGGGGAGGACGTCTTACAGACCATTGAGATCTCTAGAAAAGAAACAGGATCATGACTCACAGAAGGATCATGACTCAGAAGGATCATGATCCACACAGAAGGATCATGACCCACAGAAGGATCATAACCCACAGAAGGATCATGACCCACAGAAGCATCATGACTCGCAGAAGGATCATGACCCACGGAAGGATCATGACCCACAGAAGGATCATGACCCACAGAAGGATCATGACTCGCAGAAGGATCATGACCCACAAAGGACCATGACTCACAGAAGGACCATGACCCACAGAAGGATCATGACTCACGGAAGGATCATGACCCACAGAAGGATCATGACCCACAGAAGGATCATGACTCAGAAGGATCATGATCCACACAGAAGGATCATGACCCACAGAAGGATCATGACCCACAGAAGGATCATGATCCACACAGAAGGATCATGACCCACAGAAGGATCATGACTCGCTGAAGGATCATGACCCACAGAAGGATCATGATCCACAGAATGATCATGATCCACACAGAAGGATCATGACCCACAGAAGGATCATGACCCACAGAAGGATCATGACCCACAGAAGGATCATGACTCACGGAAGGATCATGACCCACAGAAGGATCATGACTCGCAGAAGGATCATGACCCACAAAGGACCATGACCCACAGAAGGATCATGACTCACAGAAGGATCATGACTCACAGAAGGATCATGACTCACAGAAGGATCATGACCCACAGAAGGATCATGACTCACAGAAGGATCATGACTCACAGAAGGATCATGACTCACAGAAGGATCATGACCCACAGAAGGATCATGACCCACAGAGGGATCATAACTCACAGAAGGATCATGACCCACAGAGGGATCATGACCCACAGAAGGATCATGACTCACAGAAGGATCATGACCCACAGAAGGATCATGACCCACAGAAGGATCATGACTCACAGAAGGATCATGACCCACAGAAGGATCATGACTCACAGAAGGATCATGACTCACAGAAGGATCATGACCCACAGACGGATCATGACTCACTGAAGGATCATGACCTACAGGAGGATCATGACTCACAGAAGGATCATGATTCACAGAAGGATCATGACCCACAGAAGGATCATGACCCACAGAAGGATCATGACTCACAGAAGGATCATGACTCACAGAAGGATCATGACTCATAGAAGGATCATGACCCACAGAAGGATCATGACTCAAAGAAGGATCATGGCTCACAGAAGGATCATGACCCACAAAAGGATCATGACTCACAGAAGGATCATGATTCACAGAAGGATCATGACCCACAGAAGGATCATGACCCACAGAAGGATCATGACCCAAAGAAGGATCATGACTCACAGAAGGATCATGACCCACAGAAGGATCATGGTCCCGATGTGTCTACCATACGTAGATGTGTGTAGACAGACGTGGTAAATTACTTGAAACACTGTTGAAAATGTCGCTGGAGTGAGGCAGTGTACCCAATCAGTGGAAAGCGGCAAACATTATACCTGTCTGTAAGACGGCAGACCGGGAGGTGGTATGTAACTTGACACAAGCCTCTGTCAAGTATCAGGTACTGGGAAAGATAACCACAAACAGATGGAAGACTTCCTGCAGAGGAGAAATTACCTTATTGAGACAAAATCGAGGTTTTAGGAAAAGAATCTCATGCGTATCTGTATGTGAGAAGGAGTTTGTAGTCGACATCGTCCTTAACCTTACGCCAATGTCCCATTTTACGAGAATAGCTAAGGAGAGCAAGTGTGTGCTACCAAATATTAAAAATGCACTGAGTTTTATGGATAAAGATGTATCTAACAAGCTCGTCACATCCTAAGTGAAACTAAAACTAGAATATGTTTCTCACGTTGGCTCACTGCAATTAAAGGAGCACAAACAACTAATAGAAAAGATACATTGAAGGGCAACAAAGATGGTACCAGAGTTAGGAAAGCTGAGTCACACGTAAAGTCTAGAGGCCTTACATTAACCAACACTAGAAGATAAGAGAGTAAGGGATGACCTGATGACGACTGTTAAGTTTTTAGAACATATTGATGACGTAGACAGTGAACAGTTCTACGAGAAATGTGGGGACAGAACAACCAGAGAACATAACAAGAAATTAAACGAAGATCTTGTTAAGAAAGATTTAAAGAAATATCATTATAGTACAAGTGGCGAATGAACGGAATAAATGGAGTAAGACTTGGTGAATGTAGACACCATACCATGTTAAGTAGAGAATGTTTAGGAGATAGAGCCCCACCAGTGCAAAGCTCCCTCCCCATGCACTACAGATCGGTAATAATTACACACACACACACACACACACACACACACACACACACACACACACACACACACACACTTTACTTAACTTTTATCTTTTCTTTATGAATCATTTTAAGAGAGGAACATGATTGTTTTCATGTGAAGCCATGTGTTTATGTACATGTACTGCAGCAGAGGAAACATTCCTTAATGTTAGTCGTATTTTTCCTATATAAATGTTTGCATATTTGTAGTTTCCATTTACTATTATCTGAACTACTTGCGATCTTATACCTCCTCAGTTTTCCCTTACCTTTTGACCCCAACACATTAATCTGAGCTCCTCGACCACCAACTCTTAATCATATGCTCCTGACGCTGACCCACAGATCATAACCGACCCGTGACCACCACCATGATAGGGCTACAGGATACTTCCATAATTGGCTCTTGACGCTTTAATCCTAAGGTCAGACAAGAGGCCGTGCACTAACATTGGATTTCTCCGTACAGACACATCGCCGTACGCAGTGCACGCCCTTCCGCTCTGTGAGTACGCCCTGAACGCGTGCGAACAGCTGCCAGGCTGTATTAAGTTGTACGAGGAATTCCGAGAATCCTGCCGAGTCCGGGAAGACCAGTGTAGGATGACGGATCCGTGAGTACTTCATGTAGGACTGTGGACTAGTGAGTGCCTTGTGTAGGATGATCCGTTAGTACCCTTTGTAGGATGGTATAGATCCGTTAGTACCCTTTGTAGGATGGTATAGATCCGTTAGTACCCTTTGTAGGATGGTATAGATCCGTTAGTACACTTTGTAGGATGGTATAGATCCGTTAATACCTATGTGGGATGGTATAGATCTGTTAGTACCCTATGTAGGATAGTTACAGATCCATTAGTACCCTTTGTAGGATGGTATAGATCCGTTAGTACCCTTTGTAGGATGGTATAGATCCGTTAGTACCCTTTGTAGGATGGTATAGATCCGTTAGTACACTTTGTAGGATGGTATAGATCCGTTAATACCTATGTGGGATGGTATAGATCCGTTAATACCTATGTGGGATGGTATAGATCCGTTAGTACACTTTGTAGGATGGTATAGATCCGTTAATACCTATGTGGGATGGTATAGATCCGTTAATACCTATGTGGGATGGTATAGATCCGTTAGTACCCTTTGTAGGATGGTATAGATCCGTTAATACCTATGTGGGATGGTATAGATCCGTTAGTACACTTTGTAGGATGGTATAGATCCGTTAGTACACTTTGTAGGATGGTATAGATCCGTTAATACCTATGTGGGATGGTATAGATCCGTTAATACCTATGTGGGATGGTATAGATCCGTTAGTACACTTTGTAGGATGGTATAGATCCGTTAGTACACTTTGTAGGATGGTATAGATCCGTTAATACCTATGTGGGATGGTATAGATCCGTTAATACCTATGTGGGATGGTATAGATCCGTTAATACCTATGTGGGATGGTATAGATCCGTTAATACCTATGTGGGATGGTATAGATCCGTTAATACCTATGTGGGATGGTATAGATCCGTTAATACCTATGTGGGATGGTATAGATCCGTTAATACCTATGTGGGATGGTATAGATCCGTTAGTACACTTTGTAGGATGGTATAGATCCGTTAATACCTATGTGGGATGGTATAGATCCGTTAGTACACTTTGTAGGATGGTATAGATCCGTTAGTACACTTTGTAGGATGGTATAGATCCGTTAATACCTATGTGGGATGGTATAGATCCGTTAATACCTATGTGGGATGGTATAGATCCGTTAATACCTATGTGGGATGGTATAGATCCGTTAGTACACTTTGTAGGATGGTATAGATCCGTTAGTACACTTTGTAGGATGGTATAGATCCGTTAATACCTATGTGGGATGGTATAGATCCGTTAGTACACTTTGTAGGATGGTATAGATCCGTTAATACCTATGTGGGATGGTATAGATCCGTTAATACCTATGTGGGATGGTATAGATCCGTTAATACCTATGTGGGATGGTATAGATCCGTTAATACCTATGTGGGATGGTATAGATCCGTTAATACCTATGTGGGATGGTATAGATCCGTTAGTACACTTTGTAGGATGGTATAGATCCGTTAGTACACTTTGTAGGATGGTATAGATCCGTTAATACCTATGTGGGATGGTATAGATCCGTTAATACCTATGTGGGATGGTATAGATCCGTTAGTACACTTTGTAGGATGGTATAGATCCGTTAGTACACTTTGTAGGATGGTATAGATCCGTTAATACCTATGTGGGATGGTATAGATCCGTTAGTACACTTTGTAGGATGGTATAGATCCGTTAGTACACTTTGTAGGATGGTATAGATCCGTTAATACCTATGTGGGATGGTATAGATCCGTTAATACCTATGTGGGATGGTATAGATCCGTTAGTACACTTTGTAGGATGGTATAGATCCGTTAGTACACTTTGTAGGATGGTATAGATCCGTTAGTACACTTTGTAGGATGGTATAGATCCGTTAGTACACTTTGTAGGATGGTATAGATCCGTTAATACCTATGTGGGATGGTATAGATCCGTTAATACCTATGTGGGATGGTATAGATCCGTTAGTACACTTTGTAGGATGGTATAGATCCGTTAGTACCTATGTGGGATGGTATAGATCCGTTAGTACACTTTGTAGGATGGTATAGATCCGTTAATACCTATGTGGGATGGTATAGATCCGTTAATACCTATGTGGGATGGTATAGATCCGTTAATACCTATGTGGGATGGTATAGATCCGTTAGTACCCTTTGTAGGATGGTATAGATCCGTTAGTACACTTTGTAGGATGGTATAGATCCGTTAGTACACTTTGTAGGATGGTATAGATCCGTTAGTACACTTTGTAGGATGGTATAGATCCGTTAATACCTATGTGGGATGGTATAGATCCGTTAGTACACTTTGTAGGATGGTATAGATCCGTTAGTACACTTTGTAGGATGGTATAGATCCGTTAATACCTATGTGGGATGGTATAGATCCGTTAATACCTATGTGGGATGGTATAGATCCGTTAGTACCCTTTGTAGGATGGTATAGATCCGTTAGTACACTTTGTAGGATGGTATAGATCCGTTAATACCTATGTGGGATGGTATAGATCCGTTAATACCTATGTGGGATGGTATAGATCCGTTAGTACACTTTGTAGGATGGTATAGATCCGTTAATACCTATGTGGGATGGTATAGATCCGTTAGTACCCTTTGTAGGATGGTATAGATCCGTTAATACCTATGTGGGATGGTATAGATCCGTTAATACCTATGTGGGATGGTATAGATCCGTTAGTACACTTTGTAGGATGGTATAGATCCGTTAGTACACTTTGTAGGATGGTATAGATCCGTTAATACCTATGTGGGATGGTATAGATCCGTTAGTACACTTTGTAGGATGGTATAGATCCGTTAATACCTATGTGGGATGGTATAGATCCGTTAATACCTATGTGGGATGGTATAGATCCGTTAGTACCCTTTGTAGGATGGTATAGATCCGTTAGTACACTTTGTAGGATGGTATAGATCCGTTAATACCTATGTGGGATGGTATAGATCCGTTAATACCTATGTGGGATGGTATAGATCCGTTAATACCTATGTGGGATGGTATAGATCCGTTAATACCTATGTGGGATGGTATAGATCCGTTAATACCTATGTGGGATGGTATTGAGAGGGTGAGGCATATACAGCGCATCGTGGGGAAGAGCTGAAGCAGTGTGGTTTCCGAAGTGGTAAAGGATGTGTGGATCAGGTGTTTGCTTTGAAGAATGTATGTGAGAAATACCTAGAAAATCATATGGATTTGTATGTAGCATTTTTGGATCCGGAGAAGGCATAGGATAGGGTTGATGGAGATGCTTTGTGGAAGGTTTTAAGAGTATGTCGTGTGGGAGGTAAGTGACTAGAAGCAGTGAAAAGTTTTTACCAAGGATGTAAGACATGTGTACGAGTAGAAAGAGAGGAGAGTGATTGGTTCCCAGTGAATGTCGGTTTGCGGCAGGAGTGGGCTTCCCTGGGAAGTGAGTCAGTTGTTGTTCGCCGATGATAAAGTTATAGTGGCTGATTCGTGTGAGAAACTGTAGAAGTTGGTGACTGAATCTGGAAAAGTGTGTGAAAGGAGAAAGTTGAAAGTAAATGTGAATAAGAGCATAGTTCTTAAGTTCATTAGGGTTGAGTGGCAAGTTAATTGCGATGTTACTTTGAATGGAGAAAAACTGGAGGAAGTGAAGTGCTTTAGATATCTGGGAATGTACTTAGCAGCGGATAGGACCATGGAAGCTTGTGTGAGTCACGGGGTGGGGAGGGGGCGAAGGTTCTGGGAGCCATGAAGAATGTGTGGAAGGAGAGAACGTTTTCTCAGAAAGCAAAAATGGGTATGTTTGAAGGAATAGTAATTCCAACAATGTTATATGGTTGCGAAGCATAGGCTATAGATATATTTGTACGGAGAAGGGTGGATGTGTTGGAAATGAAATGTTTGAGGACAATATGTGGTGTGAGGTGGTTTGATCGAGTAAGAAATGAAAGGGTAAGAGAGATGTGTGGTGATAAAAACAGCGTGGTTAAGAGAAGTGAAGAGGGTGTTTTGAAATGGTTTGGACATATGGAGAGAATAGGTGAGGAAAGATTGACAAAGGGGACATATGTCTCAGATGGAGGGAACAAGAAGCGGAAGACCAGATTGGAGGTGGAAGGATGGAGTGAAAAAGATTATGAGCGATCGGGGCCTGAACATGCAGGAGGATGAGAGGCGTGCGAGGAATAGTGGGAATTGGAACGATGTGGTATGCCGGGGTCAACGTGCTGTCAGTGGACTGAACCATGGCATGTGAAGAGTGTGGGGTAAACCATGGAATCTGTGGGGCCTGGGTGTGAACTGGAAACTGTGGTTTCTGTGCATTACATATGACAGCTGGAGGCTGAGTGTGAACGAATGTGGCCTTTTTTGTCTATTCTATTGGCGCTACCTCGCTGAAACGGGGAATAGCGATGCTGTTTCCTGTGGGGCGGGGTAGCGCCAGGAATGGACGAAGGCAAGTAAGCATAATTATATACATGTGTGTGCATATATATATATATATATATATATATATATATATATATATATATATATATATATATATATATATATATACATATATCACATACAAACCTCCAACAGCCAGGATCGAACCCGGGACCCCTGTGCAACAGGCGGGTGTTACCGCTAGGCTATGCACTTAGTTCGTGTGTGTGTGTGTGTGTGTGTGTGTGTGTGTGTGTGTGTGTATATGAGTGGATGGGCCATCCTTCGAATGTTTCTTCGCGTTACCTCGATGAGGCGGGAAACAGCGATTATGTATAATAATAGAATATATATATATATATATATATATATATATATATATATATATATATATATATATATATATATATATATATATATATATATTCACTCTTCTTTTCTGAAAACCCATACAAATCTTCACCTTAGCCTCCACAAGATAATGATCAGACATCCCTCCAGTTGCACCTCTCAGCACATTAACATCCAAAAGTCTCTCTTTCGCGCGCGTGTCAATTAACACGTAATCCAATAACGCTCTCTGGCCATCTCTCTTACTTACATACGTATACTTATGTATATCTCGCTTTTTAAACCAGGTATTCCCAATCATCAGTCCTTTTTTAGCACATAAATCTACAAGCTCTTCACCATTTCCATTTACAACACTGAACACCCCATGTATACCAATTATTCCCTCAACTGCCACATTACTCACCTTTGCATTCAAATCACCCATCACTATAACCCGGTCTCGTGCATCAAAACCACTAACACACTCATTCAGCTGCTCCCAAAACACTTGCCTCTCATGATCTTTCTTCTCATGCCCAGGTGCATATGCACCAATAATCACCCATCTCTCTCCATCAGCTTTCAGTTTTACCCATATTAATCGAGAATTTACTTTCTTACATTCTATCACATACTCCCACAACTCCTGTTTCAAGAGTACTGCTACTCCTTCCCTTGCTCTTGTCCTCTCACTAACCCCTGACTTTACTCCCAAGACATTCCCAAACCACTCTTCCCCTTTACCCTTGAGCTTCGTTTCACTCAGAGCCAAAACATCCAGGTTCCTTTCCTCAAACATACTACCTATCTCTCCTTTTTTCACATCTTGGTTACATCCACACACATTTAGGCACCCCAATCTGAGCCTTCGAGGAGGATGAGCACTCCCCGCGTGACTCCTTCTTCTGTTTCCCATTTTAGAAAGTTAAAAAATACAAGGAGGGGAGGATTTCTGGCCCCCCGCTCCCGTCCCCTCTAGTCGCTTTCTACGACACGCGAGGAATGCGTGGGAAGTATTCTTTCACCCCTATCCCCAGGGATAATATATATATATATATATATATATATATATATATATATATATATATATATATATATATATATATAGTCAGTCTACACATTTATGTGGATATGTTGGAGGACATCCGAAGCGTCTGCGTTGAAGTCTATCCAATATCCTGGTCCGCCTCATCACCCTTCCTGCACCTTAAACTATAAACCTCGCCACGTCTTGATAGTCCCCCACCCCCCACATCTCCAGCTAACACACGAATAACCTGAGGGCCACCCAAATATCCTGATGGGCACGAAGGCATCCTGTGGAGGAAATTCTGGTCGGGTTTGGGCAGATAGTAAAACGGGGTCATGGATCTCGGCTGGTGGACGGGCCATCAGGCAAGCTGCTTCGCCGCCGGTATTGCCAACACTTATCGCCTCCGTCTTCCCATGCTGCCACCCCAACTCCCTCACACTCACACTGCCGCTCACTACACACACACACACACACACACATACACATGTATATATATATATATATATATATATATATATATATATATATATATATATATATATATATATATATATATATATATATACGAATAAAGTGTATATGAACGCGCACCTTCATAGAACAAACAAAGCTCCATCAGCCAGGATCGAACCTGGGACCCCTTGTGCAAGAGGCAGGCATGCTAACCGCTAGGCTAAGGGACTGTATAATAGGAAACAACTATTCGAAAGTACTCGAATACCCTTCGTCTCACTATGGTGAGCAACGGGGTCTATCGGTTGTTTCCGAACAGAACACATAGCCAGCTGAGAGCGTTTTACCGAACCTGACTGTACAACGCGGAGTTATATGAATACGAATAAAGTGTGTGTGTGTATATATATATATATATATATATATATATATATATATATATATATATATATATATATATATATATATATATATTTTTTTTTTTTTTTTTTCTTTTTTTTTTGCTTTGTCGCTGTCTCCCGCGTTTGCGAGGTAGCGCAAGGAAACAGACGAAAGAAATGGCCCAACCCACCCCCATACACATGCATATACACACATCCACACACGCAAATATGCATACCTACACAGCTTTCCATGGTTTACCCCAGACGCTTCACATGCCCTGATTCAATCCACTGACAGCACGTCAACCCCGGTATACCACATCGATCCAATTCACTCTATTCCTTGCCCTCCTTTCACCCTCCTGCATGTTCAGGCCCCGATCACACAAAATCTTTTTCACTCCATCTTTCCACCTCCAATTTGGTCTCCCACTTCTCCTCGTTCCCTCCACCTCCGACACATATATCCTCTTGGTCAATCTTTCCTCACTCATTCTCTCCATGTGCCCAAACCATTTCAAAACACCCTCTTCTGCTCTCTCAACCACGCTCTTTTTATTTCCACACATCTCTCTTACCCTTACGTTACTTACTCGATCAAACCACCTCACACCACACATTGTCCTCAAACATCTCATTTCCAGCACATCCATCCTCCTGCGCACAACTCTATCCATAGCCCACGCCTCGCAACCATACAACATTGTTGGAACCACTATTCCTTCAAACATACCCATTTTTGCTTTCCGAGATAATGTTCTCGACTTCCACACATTCTTCAAGGCTCCCAGGATTTTCGCCCCCTCCCCCACCCTATGATCCACTTCCGCTTCCATGGTTCCATCCGCTGCCAGATCCACTCCCAGATATCTAAAGCACTTTACTTCCTCCAGTTTTTCTCCATTCAAACTTACCTCCCAATTGACTTGACCCTCAACCCTACTGTACCTAATTACCTTGCTCTTATTCACATTTACTCTTAACTTTCTTCTTTCACACACTTTACCAAACTCAGTCACCAGCTTCTGCAGTTTCTCACATGAATCAGCCACCAGCGCTGTATCATCAGCGAACAACAACTGACTCACTTCCCAAGCTCTCTCATCCCCAACAGACTTCATACTTGCCCCTCTTTCCAAAACTCTTGCATTCACCTCCGTAACAACCCCATCCATAAACAAATTAAACAACCATGGAGACATCACACACCCCTGCCGCAAACCTACATTCACTGAGAACCAATCTCTTTCCTCTCTTCCTACACGCACACATGCCTTACATCCTCGATGAAAACTTTTCACTGCTTCTAACAACTTGCCTCCCACACCATATATTCTTAATACCTTCCACAGAGCATCTCTATCAACTCTATCATATGCCTTCTCCAGATCCATAAATGCTACATACAAATCCATTTGCTTTTCTAAGTATTTCTCACATACATTCTTCAAAGCAAACACCTGATCCACACATCCTCTACCACTTCTGAAACCACACTGCTCTTCCCCAATCTGATGCTCTGTACATGCCTTCACCCTCTCAATCAATACCCTCCCATATACTTTACCAGGAATACTCAACAAACTTATACCTCTGTAATTTGAGCACTCACTCTTATCCCCTTTGCCTTTGTACAATGGCACTATGCACGCATTCCGCCAATCCTCAGGCACCTCACCATGATTCATACATACATTAAATAACATTACCAACTAGTCAATAATACAGTCACCCCCTTTTTTAATAAATTCCACTGCAATACCATCCAAACCTGCTGCCTTGCCGGCTTTCATCTTCCGCAAAGCTTTTACTACCTCTTCTCTGTTTACCAAATCATTTTCCCTAACCCTCTCACTTTGCACACCACCTCGACCAAAACACCCTATATCTGCCACTCTATCATCAAACACATTCAACAAACCTTCAAAATACTCACTCCATCTCCTCACATCACCACTACTTGTTATATATATATATTCTTTCTTTCAAACTATTCGCCATTTCCCGCATTAGCGAGGTAGCGTTAAGAACAGAGGACTGGGCCTTTGAGGGAATACCCTCACCTGGCCCAATTCTCTGTTCCTTCTTTTGGAAAATTAAAAAAAAACGAGAGGGGAGGATTTCCAGCCCCCCGCTCCCTCCCCTTTTAGTCGCCTTCTACGACACGCAGGGAATACGTGGGAAGTATATATATATATATATATATATATATATATATATATATATATATATATATATATATATATTATATATGATTTGTCTTATACTTGATCGCCGTTTCCCCCGTTAGCAAGGTAACGCCAGAAACAGACAAAGAAAAGTCACATTCTCCCACACCCATTCTCTAGCTGTCATGTATATTACACCGAAACCACATCTCCCTGTCTACAACCAGGCCCCACAGATATTTCCATGGTTTACCCCTCACGCTTCTTATGCCCTGGTTCAGCACTTCGACCCCATTATAGCACATCGTTCCAATTCACTCTTTCTAATGCACGCTTTTCACCCTCCTGCATATTCACGCCCGATCACTCAAAACTTTTTTCACCCCATAATTCCAACTCCAATTTAGTCTTTCCGTCCTTTTGCTCCCTCCACTTCTGATACATCCTCTTCGTCAATCTTTCCTTACTCATTCTTTCCATGTGTCCGAGCCATTTCAGTACACTCTCCTCTGCTCTCTCAACCAAACTTTTTATTACCACACATCTTACTTTTCCATTACTTACTGGATCAAACCACCTCACATCACATATTGTTCTCAAATATTTCATTTCCAACACATCCACCCTCCTCCGCAAACCCTCCTGTATGGTCTATGCCTCACATCCATATAATACTGCCGAGACTTACTATTCCTTCAAACATACCCATTGTTGCCCCTCCCCCCAGACAACGTTCTCTCTTTCCACACCTTCTTCATTGCTCCCAGAACCTTCGCGCCCTCCCCACCCTATGGCTTAATTCCGCTTCCATCGTTCCATTCGCTGCCAAGTCCACTCCCAGATATCGAAAACACTTCACTTCCTTCAATTTTTCTCCATTCAAACTCACACCCCGACTTACTTGTCTCTCAACCCTGCTGAACATAATAACCGTGCTTTTATTCACATTCGCTCTCAGCTGTCACCTTTCACATACTCTTCCAAATTGTCACCAACTTTTGCAGTTTCTTATCCGAATCAGCCACCAGAGCTGTATCATCAGCAAACAACAACTGACTAACTTCCCAGGACCTCTCATCCCCCACAGACTTTATACTTGCGCCTCTCTCCAAGATTCTAGCATTTATCCCACAACCCCATCCATATACAAATTGAAAAACCAAATTGGAGGTGGAAAGATGGAGTGAAAAAGATTTTGTGTGATTGGGGCCTGAACATGCAGGAGGGTGAAAGGAGGGCGGGGAATAGAGTGAATTGGAGCGATGTGGTATACCGGGGTTGACGTGCTGTCAGTGGATTGAATCAAGGCATGTGAAGCGTCTGGGGTAAACCATGGAAAGCTGTGTAGGTATGTATATTTGCGTGTGTGGACGTATGTATATACATGTGTATGGGGGTGGGTTGGGCCATTTCTTTCGTCTGTTTCCTTGCGCTACCTCGCAAACGCGGGAGACAGCGACAAAGCAAAAAAAAAAAAAAAAAAAAAAAAAAATATATATATATATATATATATATATATATATATATATATATATATATATATATATATATATATATATATATATATAATCACTAGGATAGGGAGGAAAGAAATCTATTCCTGTATTCCCTGCGTATCGTAGAAGGCGACCAATGGGTGCGGGAGCGGGAACTGGAACCCCCTCCCACTCCCCTTCTTGCATTTCAATTTCCAAAAGCAAGAACCGGAGTAGTCATGCGGAGTGTTCATCATCCTCGAAGGCTCAGGCAGGGGTGTTTAAATGTGTGTGAGTGTAACCAAGAAGAGAAGAAAGGTGAGATAGGTCATATGTTTGAGAAAAGAAACCTGAATGTTCTGGATCTGTGTGAAACAAAGCTCAAGGGTAAAGTGAAAGAATGATTTGGAAATGTCTCAAGAGTAAAGTCAGGTGTTGGTGAGATGAAAAGAGCTAAGAAAAGAGTAGAACTACTCCTGAAGCAGGAGTTGTTGGAGTGTTTCAGAAAGTAATACAGTTCATTCTATATTAATGTAGGTAAAAATGAAAATGGAGGACGAGAGCTGGATGATTATTAGTGCTTAAGCACCTGTTCATGAGAAGAAAGATTATGAGAGGCAACTTTTTGGGGGGCATATGAGGGAGTGTATCAACAGTTTTGATGTAAGTGATCAGGTATTAGTGACTAGTAATTTGAATGCGGTGAGTAATGTGGCAGTTGAGGGTATGATTTGGGGGGACATAGTGTATTCACTATTATGAATAGAAATGAACAACTTGGAGATGTGAGCTGAAAAAGGACTGGTGATTGGGGACACCTGGTTTAAAAAAGGGACATACACAAGTACACGTATGTGAGTGGAAGATATGATCAGCGGGCATTATCGGTTTACATATCAGTTGATGAGCTTGTAAAAGAGAGACTTTTGGATGTGAATATGAGAGGAGTATCTGAGGGATGTCTGATCACTATCTTGTGGAGGCGTGGGTGAAGATTTGTGGTTTCGGAAAGGAGGAAAGAATATCGGTGAGAAAAGAGTGGTTAGAGTAAGTGAGTCTGGAAGAGAGACTTATGCGAAGAAAATAACTGGAAGGATTGAGTGTATATGATGGCAGAGGGTGAGAATAAATGAAGAGGAGGGAGTGGGTGAGGAATTGGAGGTATTTAGGGAAACAGTTCTGTCATGTAAAAAAGATGCATATGGCTTACGAAGGTTAGGAAGTGGGCAGACTAGAAAGGGTAATGAGAGGTGAGATGAAGTAAAGCTGCTAGTGAAAGAGACAAGAAAGGCGTACCTGGTACCAGTGCTACCGCCGGCCATTGTTGTTGGTCGCCAGGGTTGTGTGGGCCGGGGACCACTGTTCTTGGACGCCAGGGTTGTGTGGCCCAGATGGCCACTCTTGTTGGTCGCCAGGGTTGTATGGCCCAAATGGACACTCGTGTTGGTCGCCAGTGTTGTGTGGTCCAGATGGCCACTCTTGGTCACCAGGGATGTGTGGCCTAGATGGCCACTCTTGTTGGTCGCCAGGGTTGTATGGCCCAAATGGACACTCTTGTTGGTCGCCAGTGTTGTGTGGCCCAGATGGCCACTCTTGGTCACCAGGGTTGTCTGGGCCAGATGGCCACTGTTGTTGGTCGCCAGGGTTGTGTGGCCAGATGGCCACTCTTGTTGGTCGCCAGGGTTGTGTGTGCCAGATGGCCACTGTTGTTGGTTGACAGGGTTGTGTGCAGGGTTGTGTGGCCAGATGGCCACTCTTGTTGGTCACTAGGGTTGTATGGGCCAGATGGCCACTGTTGTTGGTCGCCAGGGTTGTATGGGCCAGATGGCCTTTGTTGTTGGTCGCCAGGGTTGTGTGGCCCACCAAGATGGCCACTGTTGTTGGTCGCCAGGGTTGTGTGCAGGGTTGTGTGGCCAGATGGCCACTCTTGTTGGTCGCCAGGGTTGTGTGTGCCAGATGGCCACTGTTGTTGGTTGCCAGGGTTGTGTGCAGGGTTGTGTGGCCAGATGGCTACTCTTGTTGGTCACCAGGGTTGTATGGGCCAGATGGCCACTGTTGTTGGTCGCCAGGGTTGTGTGGCCCACCAAGATGGCCACTGTTGTTGGTCGCCAGGGTTGTGTGGCCCATCAAGATGGCCACTCTTGTTGGTCATCAGGGTTGTGTGGGCCAGATGGCTTCTGTTGTTGGTCGTATGGGACAGTCTTCCCAGCCTGATAGTGGTCCCCTGGTGCAACTTTACAGGAGAGTTTGGTAGTTTATGGCGCCATAGGAGTCTCGAATATGAGTATCTTCAGATTATTAGTGGAGGTGTTGGCCATGGCCAGATCCTATATGGCCAGCTCCCCTGACATCAGGTTGACCATGGCTAGAAACAGACGACCCACTGGGAGACTGACTGAGACTGTCGCGTGTCTGTATATACTTTACCATAAAAGAAATATATTACTCCACCCCGATAACGTCATCCTCCAAAGGAAATATTAAGTCGGGGAAGTAATCTTATGACGCGCCACGGGAAATAGGGTCGGCGGAGGGAGGTGGCGAACCCGTCGCAGGAAATGCAAAGTCCAGGGAGGAAATTATGCGAGAGGGAAAAGCTTCGTCTCGCAGGGTTTGTGACTAACTTCTGAAGAAAGCGAAAGCGTGTATAACGAGTCCTGGATTCTTGACCAAATAGAATGTGGTAAGTAGAATGTTGCCTTATGTTAGGTCCGTTCGTGTGGTAGAGAGTGGTGCCTGCGTTTGGTCTGTTCGCGTAGTAGATGGAGTGATGCCTATGATTGGTCTGTTCGTGTGGAGGATGGAATGGTGCCTGTGTTTGGTCTGCTTGTGTGATAGGAGTAGTGGTGCCTGTGTTTCGTCTGGCGGTGTGGTAGGTGTAGTGGTGCCTGTGTTTCGTCTGCCTGTGTGGTAGGTGTAGTGGTGCCTGTGTTTCGTCTGCTTGTGTGGTAGGTGTAGTGGTGTCTGTGTTTCGTCTGCTTGTGTGGTAGGTGTAGTGGTACTTGTGTTTCGTCTGCTTGTGTGGTAGGTGTAGTAATGCCTGTGTTTCGTCTGCCTGTGTGGTAGGTGTAGTGGTGCCTGTGTTTCGTCTGCTTGTGTGGTAGGTGTAGTGATGCCTGTGTTTCGTCTGCTTGTGTGGTAGGTGTAGTGGTGCCTGTGTTTCGTCTGCTTGTGTGGGAAGTGTAGTGGTGCCTGTGTTTCGTCTGCCTGTGTGGTAGGTGTAGTGGTGCCTGTGTTTCGTCTGCCTGTGTGGTAGGTGTAGTGGTGCCTGTGTTTCGTCTGCTTGTGTGGTAGGTGTAGTGGTGCCTGTGTTTCGTCTGCTTGTGTGGTAGGTGTAGTGGTGCCTGTGTTTCGTCTGCTTGTGTGGTAGGTGTAGTGGTGCCTGTGTTTCGTCTGCTTGTGTGGTGGGTGTAGTGGTGCCTGTGTTTCGTCTGCTTGTGTGGTAGGTGTAGTGGTGCCTGTGTTTCGTCTGCTTGTGTGGTAAGTGTAGTAGTGCCTGTGTTTCGTCTGCTTGTGTGGTAGGTGTAGTGGTGCCTGTGTTTCGTCTGCTTGTGTGGTAGGTGTAGTGGTGCCTGTGTTTCGTCTGCTTGTGTGGTAAGTGTAGTGGTGCCTGTTTCGTCTGCTTGTGTGGTGGGTGTAGTGGTGCCTGTGTTTCGTCTGCTTGTGTGGTAGGTGTAGTGGTGCCTGTGTTTCGTCTGTTTGTGTGGTAGGTGTAGTGGTACCTGTGTTTGTGGCGGGTACCAGGGTTAGTATGGCTGAGTGAGCCACATACATGACGTCCGATGGCCAGAAACACCTAACTCGTTGGAGGGATGCGCTTGCATTTTCATATTTGCCTTTTTGGCTGGCGTGTGTGTGTGTGGGTGGGTGGGTGGTTAGGTGCGTATATGTCTTGTTTGCGTATATGCAAAATTCGCCACTAATTTTTACAGTAGTTGATTTTTTTTTTTGTTTCAATGATGGAGTCCATCGCTTTCTGTCTTTACCGTCATCAGGTTTGTAAATCATTGTAACACATTTCGCTTTCAATGTTTTCATCACTTCACTAATTTGGTGTTCATTCACTCCTCTTACTGTGTTCAACATTCTTTGCATGTTTCGTAATTCATGACTTAGTGTGTCCCTCTGTAGGGGTGAATACACTGAAAAGTTTACTACTATCCTTTTCAGATCGATTAGGAATTTTTAAGATTGTTTTCATGTTTTCCTCCTCCAGCATACACTTTAGTGCCTCCTGTTGTTTCCCTATATGGCAGCTGTCTTGCTTACTATTCTTGTCTGTCGTTGGAACTTCTCAAGTGGTTCTTCGTCTCCTTAAGTTTGGTGCCCGTATTGATGATATATACTTTATTTTGGGTTATATGTATATTCTAGATATTAATATTACCATCATCTTAGCTAGGCGCTTGAAGGCAATTTTCACGGTGAGTTCCATCACAATTGCCCTTAATTCCTGCGGTGGTTACATGCTAAACAATGCGCTAATCCCAAGTTCCTTTGACTCATAAATTCTTGTGCTTTGTCCAGAGTCTAACAAGATCTTCATGATCTGGCTATACTTCGCGGTGTCTCGCTAGTGTTACTTTTTCTGAACTTGATGAACGTATGTTGTCTGCATTAATCAGGTCCTCGTTCATTCTTTTTCATTCATCCACCACTCTGATATTGAAATATATTTCTATACGTCCTTTTTAACAAGTTTCGTACTTATATGAGATTACGTGAGAAAGACAGACAACAGGAGGCCTAATTAGCCCACGACTGGGTTGTCTGGAAAAAAAAAGTTTAACGACAAGGAAATGTAATTCGGCTGAGCAGTTTTGTAAACTACATCTCTAGACGAACCATTCACTGTCCACGTCGGCGATCTCTATTCCAAACGTAAAGGTTATGATCAGGTCACCCTTCACTCTTCTCTCTTCTAAGGTGGTTAAATCTAAAGCCTTCCCAATAACTTAGCTCTCTTAATTCTTGTCTCATGTTTGTTAATCTTATCTTGACGTATGATTTCATCTGTTTATGCTTCCTTAAGAGCACTTACCGAACCTGAAATGATTATTCTAGTTTTGTTCATTTGTGAGCTATGATAGTTTGGTAACGTTATTCACATACTTGAAGGCTGTTCTGATATTTGCCAGAAGACAGTTTGCCCACTATTATAGGACTTTGGTGGCAGGTTAGAGACGATGTCGATTCCAAAGTCCTTCTCACATACAGAATGCTGAAGCTTATTTCCAGCTACATGATAAACATATTGATGCCGTCTTTCGCTTTCCCATTACTTTACATTTACTCTGAGTTCATCAACAAACTTTGGAGTCTGCTTACGTTCCCATGTAAGCTGATGCAGTCATCCTCACTTTTCACATCCTTCATTCAAACATATTCAGGTAGGATTCCATATCTCCAAGCAAGTCATTTACATAGATTAAGAAAAATAATTGTCACAAAAACGAACCCGGTGGCAACCCTCTCACCGTATTTGGTAAAGGTTCTTGTAACATGCGTCCTTTATTGTCTCACAGTGTGACATGATGATCATCTGTCTATCCATCATTCCTGTCTGGTGATCCAGCTTCTTAATCAGCCACCTATGCAATATAGTCTTTAATGTTTTCTGGCACTTCAATTACAAATAGATGGTGTAACCTTTCATTTTGTCCAGGAATGAGGTCTAAAAACTCTGAGGTTAATTACACATGACCTCCTTTCTCAGAAACTATTGCTATCTCACACTTAGGTAATTTCTCCGTCGTAGAAAGTCATTCACTTCCTTTCTAATAATCTTTTGCGTAGCCTTACACATCAGATGGGTGGGTGGGTACCCGGGTGGGTTAGTGAGAGCGGCCTGTTCTCGTTCTCTCTTCTTATATAAAGGTATGACGTTTGCCCTTTTCTCTTCCTTTGTTACTATGTCGCCCTACAGTGATATCTTGAAGAGTAGTAATGCTGTGGCTTATCTATGCACACATGGTGACCACTTCATCAGGACCAGGAGCCTTGCCTGCATCAAGTATTGGGTTGATATGTTTTTCTAGATATCAGTGATTTCTGAAACCACCTCCCCATTCCACCTGTTGTGACTAGTAGTGTCTTCCAGTGTCAGAACTTATATATTTCCTAACATAGCCATCATCCTTAATGTTTCTCTGGGAATCTCAACCTGATGAGCTGCTCCTTACCTGACAACTGACTCATCATCAATATACAGGCACACATTTTCATCTCCCTTGCCCCCCACAATGTTATTGTCGAAATTCCTTTGTTCTTCCCTTCTTATCGTGCTATACTTTGTTCCTCCCTTCTTATCGTGCTATACTTTGTTCCTCCCTTCTTATTGTGCTATACTTTGTTATACTTTGTTCTTCCCTTCTTATCGTGCTATACTTTGTTCCTCCCTTCTTATTGTGCTATACTTTGTTATACTTTGTTCCTCCCTTCTTATCGTGCTATACTTTGTTCCTCCCTTCTTATCGTGCTATACTTTGTTCCTCCCTTCTTATCGTGCTATACTTTGTTCCTCCCTTCTTATTGTGCTATACTTTGTTAATCTTTGTTCTTCCCTTCTTATCGTACTATACTTTATTCCTCCCTTCTTATTGTGCTATACCTTGTTATACTTTGTTCTTCCCTTCTTATCGTGCTATACTTTGTTCCTCCCTTCTTATCGTGCTATACTTTGTTACACTTTGTTCCTCCCTTCTTATTGTGCTATACTTTGTTCCTCCCTTCTTATCGTGCTATACTTTGTTCCTCCCTACTTATTGTGCTATACTTTGTTATACTTTGTTCTTCCCTTCTTATCGTGCTATACTTTGTTCCTCCCTTCTTATTGTGCTATACTTTGTTATACTTTGTTCTTCCCTTCTTATCGTGCTATACTTTGTTCCTCCCTTCTAATTGTGCTATACTTTGTTATATTTTGTTCTTCCCTTCTTATCGTGCTATACTTTGTTCATCCCTTCGTATTGTGCTATACTTTGTTCTTCCCTTCTTATCGTGCTATACTTTGTTCCTCCCTTCTTATTGTGCTATACTTTGTTATACTTTGTTCCTCCCTTCTTATCGTGCTATACTTTGTTCCTCCCTTCTTATTGTGCTATACTTTGTTATACTTTGTTCCTCCCTTCTTATCGTGCTATACTTTGTTCCTCCCTTCTTATCGTGCTATACTTTGTTCTTCCCTTCTTATCGTGCTATACTTTGTTCCTCCCTTCTTATCGTGCTATACTTTGTTATACTTTGTTCCTCCCTTCTTATCGTGCTATACTTTGTTCCTCCCTTCTTATTGTGCTATACTTTGTTATACTTTGTTCCTCCCTTCTTATCGTGCTATACTTTGTTCCTCCCTTCTTATCGTGCTATACTTTGTTCTTCCCTTCTTATCGTGCTATACTTTGTTCCTCCCTTCTTATCGTGCTATACTTTGTTCCTCCCTTCTTATCGTGCTATACTTTGTTCCTCTCTTCTTATCGTGCTATACTTTGTTATACTTTGTTCTTCCCTTCTTATCGTGCTATACTTTGTTCCTTTCTTCTTATCGTGCTATACTTTGTTCCTCCCTTCTTATCGTGCTATACTTTGTTCCTCCCTTCTTATCGTGCTATACTTTGTTATACTTTGTTCTTCCCTTCTTATCGTGCTATACTTTGTTCCTCTCTTCTTATCGTGCTATACTTTGTTATACTTTGTTCTTCCCTTCTTATCGTGCTATACTTTGTTCCTCTCTTCTTATCGTGCTATACTTTGTTCCTCCCTTCTTATCGTGCTATACTTTGTTCCTCCCTTCTTATCGTGCTATACTTTGTTATACTTTGTTCTTCCCTTCTTATCGTGCTATACTTTGTTCCTCTCTTCTTATCGTGCTATACTTTGTTCCTCCCCTCTTATCGTGCTATACTTTGTTCCTCCCTTCTTATCCTGCTATACTTTGTTTCTCCCTTCTTATCGTGCTATACTTTGTTCCTCTCTTCGTATCGTGCTATACTTTGTTCCTGCCTTCTTATCGTGCTATACTTTGTTCCTCCCTTCTTATCGTGCTATACTTTGTTCCTCCCTTCTTATCGTGCTATACTTTGTTCTTCCCTTCTTATCGTGCTATACTTTGTTCCTCTCTTCTTATCGTGCTATACTTTGTTCCTCCCTTCTTATCGTGCTATACTTTGTTCCTCCCTTCTTATTGTGCTATACTTTGTTATACTTTGTTCCTCCCTTCTTATAGTGCTATACTTTGTTATACTTTGTTCCTCCCTACTTATTGTGCTATACTTTGTTATACTTTGTTCTTCCCTTCTTATCGTGCTATACTTTGTTCTTCCCTTCTTATCGTGCTATACTTTGTTCCTCCCTTCTTATCGTGCTATACTTTGTTCTTCCCTTCTTATCGTGCTATACTTTGTTCTTCCCTTCTTATCGTGCTATACTTTGTTCTTCCCTTCTTATCGTGCTATACTTTGTTCTTCCCTTCTTATCGTGCTATACTTTGTTCCTCCCTTCTTATCGTGCCGCATACTTATTCTTTACTTTCTTATATCTTGCAAATGATGGCTGACTAGAGTCCTGTCTATCTTCACAACTGCATTTTTCGAAGCTCCTCTGCTTTTTGACATCTTTTATTAAATCATTCTTTACCTTCCCGTTCCCTCTGTGTTTTAGGCTTCAGGCACCAATGTCTTGACCCCTTAATTGTGAATATCACAGAACCTCTCACCACAAAGCCCTAGTTCCTGGCTACTCGACTTCATTTTCAAGTTTATATTTCTATAGAAATTACTGAACTGTGTGTAGTTTGCTCGATTATATCTCCTCTTTATGTTCTGTCTTCCTCGTTAACCACGTAGTCTAAGTTAAGCATTACATAATCACTCCTTCTATCCGGTGTATCATACATATGCTAGATTGTGTGGAGATAAGATCAAGTAATGATGAAGCATCAGCTCTTATCATCCTAGTCTGCACCCTAACATATTGATACAGGAAATTTCTGTGTACTCACTCTAAAAACATGCGTCTCCATTACTCCTAATCACCATAAGGGTCGAAGTTCCCCCGTCTGTCCCATTACAGTTATTTGTCTTAGCATCTAACAGGCAATTTTTTCCCCGTAGGAACAAGTGTCTCAGCTCGTGGACCAAGCTCAAGATGTCGCCCATGTTCGGTTGTATCTGTCCCATGGATCGACAGAAGCGCAAATGTGAGAGGATATTCCGAAGAGTGCATAACAACCCCTGTGTGGGTGAGTACTTCATCTTTCCCTTCCTTTCCATCCACCACCCACATACCCGTCGCTCACCATCCTCAGGTTGATATTACAACCTATCCTCAAACTGTCCGTGACCGCGCTTACTTGGCCACCTCCATCTCTGATGCAAGTGCCACCTTGATACCGGTGCCACTAATTCCTTTCCCATAATTTAGCTTTTCATTCCAGCTGTTTCGTCCGGCAGTGTCCCTTTCAGCTGTAAAAATGTCACATTTTGTCGTATCTACGCAGCTGCGACTTCTCCATTAAGTAAATGGTAATGGTGATGATGTCAAGACACTTAAACGACATGGCGGAATCGGAGCACCTCTTCCTCTATATGGATACGAACAGAGGTTTTCTCATACCATGCTGCAAATCCGAGTTTCCTAGCTACCACCTTACGTGAAAAAGAGGATTCCATCTCTCCAGTAGTGTGCATCAGAGCCCTCCAGCATACAAGGACATTAACCAGTCACTCAGTAGAGGACATTAATCATAGGTCTCCAGCACTCAATAACGTTAACCAGAAGCCTCTAGCACCCTGTGAACATGAACCAGAGGCCTCCAACACCCCGGAGACATGAACCAGAGGTCTCCACCATCCCGGGGACATGAACCAGAGGCCTCCAGCACCCTGTGAACATGAACCAGAGGCCTCCAACACCCCGGAGACATGAACCAGAGGCCTCCAGCACCCTGTGAACATGAACCAGAGGCCTCCAACACCCCGGAGACATGAACCAGAGGTCTCCACCATCCCGGGGACATGAACCCGAGGCCTCCAGCACCCTGGGGACATAAACCAGAGGCCTCCACTACCCTGGGGACATGAACCAGAGGCCTCCACCACCCTGGGGAAATAAACCAGAGGCCTCCACCACCCTGGGGACATAAAACCAGAGGCCTCCACCAACCTGGGGACATGAACCAGAGGCCTCCATCGCCCTGGGGACATGAACCAAGGGCCTCCACCACCCTGGGGACATGAACCAGAGGCCTCCACTACCCCGGGGACATGAACCAGAGGCGTCCACCACCCTGGAGACATGAACCAGTGGCCTCCACCACCCTGAGGACATGAACCAGAGGCCTCCACCACATTGGGGACATGAACCAGAGGCCTCCAGCACCCTGGAGACTTGAACCAGAGGCCTCCACCACCCTGTGGACTTGAACCAAATGCCTCCACCACCCTGGGGACATGAACCAGAGGCGTACATTATCCTGAGGATATGAACCACAGGCTCCACCACCTCCGAGAAAATGAACCAGAGGCGTCCAGCACCCTGGGGACATGAACCAGAGTTCTCCACCACCTTGGGGATATGAACCAAAGGCTTCCATCACCTCCGGAGACATAAACCAGAGGCGTCTAGCACCCTAGGAATATGAACCAGAGGCGTCTAGCACCCTAGGAATATGAACCAGAGGCTTCCAGCACCCGGGAACACCAATCAGAGGCTCTCAATACCCACGGAAATGATCCGTGAGCCTCCAGCACCCCAGAATCATGAACCTGAGACCTCCAGGCACCCAGAAAGCATGAATTTGAGGCCTCCAACACCAACACGCATGAACCAAAGGCTTCTAGCATCCGGGAACATGAACCAGAGGTCCTCAGCACCCAGGTACATGAACCAGAGGTCTCCAGCGCCAGGGGACATGAACCAGAGGCCTTCAGCGCTCGGAGGCATGAATTAGAGGCCTCTTGTACCCACGGATATGAACTATGGGCCTCCAGCACTCCGGGGTCATGAGCCAGAGGCCTCCAGCACCCATTAAGCACCCGAGACATGAACCAGTTACCTCTAGCACTCTGAAACATGAATCAGAGGAATCCGGCACCCGGGAACATGAGCCAGTGTCCTCCAGGAGCCCGGAATATGAACCACAGTCCACCCACACTCTAAGAAGAAGCAGAAGCCTCTAACATCCCGGTGCATGAACTCGAGGCCTTCAATGTCCGGAGACATAAACCAGAGGCCTTCAACACTAGAAGCATAAAAAAGAGGCCTTTAGACCCAGGGACATGAACCAGAATCCTCCAGCACCCGAGGATGGGGACCAGAAGCCTCCAGCACCAGGAGATGTGGACCAAAAACCTCCAGCACCCGGGGACATAAACCACATGCCTCCTGCACCCGGAGATGTGGACAAGAAGCCTCCAGCACCAAGGACATGAACCAGAAGCCTCCCTCACCCGGGGATGTGGACCAGGAGCCTCCAGCACCCGCAGACATGAAACCGAGTCCTCCAGCGCCACGGGGACGTGCACCAGAGGCCACCAGTATACCGGAACATGAACCAGAGGCCTTCAGCACCATAGATACATGAACGAAAAGCCTTCAGCAACCGGAGACATGAACTGGAGGCCTCCTGCCATCACGAGGGCTTGAAATAGTGGCCGTTAGCTCCTGGGGGACATAAACCAGAAGCTTCCAGCATCCGACAGGAACAAACCAGGCCACTAGCATATAGAATATGAACCAGAAACTCCTAACACCCCGAAGACATAAACTAGAGGCCTTCAGCACCCTAAGACATAAACCAGATGCCGCCAGCACTACGGCAACATAAACCTTAGGCCTTCATCGTCCCCAAGGACGTGAACCAGAAGCCTGCACCATCCAGGGACATGAAGTAGAGGCTACTTGTACCTAATCATATGAACCAAAAGGCCACCAGCACCTGGAGACGTGAACCAGAGAACTCCAGCACCTACGGACATGAATCACAAGCTGCTAACACTTAGCAACATTACCATGAAGCCTCCAGCACCCGGAGACATGTATCAGAGGTCTCAGGCAGATGAAAACATAAACCAGGGGCCTCCACCACATACGAACATGAACCAGAAACCTCCAGTACCACGATTACGTGAACCAGAGGTTTCCAGCTTCCAGGTAAATGAGCCAGAGCCCTCCAGCACCTGGGGACATGACCTAGAGACCTTTGGCACCCAGTGAACATGGACCAGAAGTCTCAGTCCATCGAAGAAATGAACCAGAGGACTCCAGGACCCCGGGCACATTAACCAGAAGCCTCCAACATCCGAGGATATAAACTAAGGGCTTCCAGCACCCGAGGACGTAAGGCCTCGATCATCCATATATTTGGGACTAACATTCCACATTTAACTTATCATTTAGCTTTGTAAATGTTGATGGTAGCTCAGTTTAATATGTTAAGTGTATCAGAGGTTATTTACAGAGGCATCGCTGTACACCATATATCGTTATTTACCATTAACGTCAGTTCTCATTTCTGCATTTCTGCATGAAGTTCATCATGCGGGTACATGGATCCAGTCAACCGGACTCAGATTCAGACTTGCCATGATGACAAAGTCCAGGGGCTGCCCAGAGGAGACAAGTTTCTGCCGATGGACTAGGAGGAGAATATCGGATAGAACATGGGAATTAAGGAAGTAGCAAAAGGTCTCAAGAGAGAGAGGGGCAACGGCTAAAGATACTGGAAAGGGGATCATGGAAGATATACAGTGGATCAAAATGTAAGGTGAGGATAGGGCATGCAGAGAATTTGTGCTGTGTCAGGTCACCATCGACAACTGTGAGGATTTTTGGGTGTAACAAGACAACATGGGTAGTTATGAGGATTTGTGGTGGAGTAAGTGTTTACGAGTGTAGCAGGGGCAGCTGTGACGATTCATAGGTGAATCAAGACACCATGGACAGCTGTGATGGTTTAAGGGAGTAGCAAAATACCATGTACAGCTGTGAGAGTTTATGGGTGTAACAATACACCATGGAAAGCTTTAAAGGTTTATGGGTGAAGGAAAAACACTATGATCATCTGTGGGGTTTATGTATGAAGCAGGACACCATGATCATCTGTGAGGTTTATGGGGGAAGCAGGACACCATGATCATCTGTGAGGTTTATGGATGAAGCAAGACACCATGATCATCTGTGAGGTTTATGTATGAAGCAGGACACCATGATCATCTGTGGGGTTTATGGGTGAAGCACGACACCATGATCATCTGTGAGGTTTATGGATGAAGCAGGACACCATGATCATCTGTGGGGTTTACGGGTGAAGCAGGAAACCATGGACAGTTGTGAGGTTTATGGAAGAAGCAGGACACCATGGACAGTAACAAGGGTTTATGGGTGAAGCAGGACATCATGATCATCTGTGGGGTTTATGGGTGAAGCAGGACACCATGATCATCTATAGGGTTTATGGGTGAAGCAGGACACCATGATCATCTGTGAGGTTTATGGGTGAAGCAGGCCACCATGATCATCTGTGGGGTTTATGGATGAAGCAAGACACCATGATCATCTGTGGGGTTTATGGGTGAAGCAGGCCACCATGATCATCTGTGGGGTTTATGGATGAAGCAAGACACCATGATTATCTGTGGTGTTCATGGATGAAGCAGGACACCATGATCATCTGTGAGGTTTATGGATGAAGCAGGACACCATGATCATCTGTGGGGTTTATGGGTGAAGCAGGACACCATGATCATCTATAGGGTTTATGGGTGAAGCAGGACACCATGATCATCTGTGGGGTTTATGGGTGAAGCAGGAAACCATGATCATCTGTGAGGTTTATGGGTGAAGCAGGACACCATGATCATCTGTGAGGTTTATGGATGAAGCAAGACACCATGATCATCTGTGAGGTTTATGTATGAAGCAGGACACCATGATCATCTGTGGGGTTTATGGGTGAAGCAGGAAACCATGATCATCTGTGAGGTTTATGGGTGAAGCAGGACACCATGATCATCTGTGGGGTTTATGGGTGAAGCACGACACCATGATCATCTGTGAGGTTTATGGATGAAGCAGGACACCATGATCATCTGTGAGGTTTATGGATGAAGCAAGACACCATGATCATCTGTGAGGTTTATGTATGAAGCAGGACACCATGATCATCTGTGGGGTTTATGGGTGAAGCACGACACCATGATCATCTGTGAGGTTTATGGATGAAGCAGGACACCATGATCATCTGTGAGGTTTACGGGTGAAGCAGGAAACCATGGACAGTTGTGAGGTTTATGTATGAAGCAGGACACCATGATCATCTGTGAGGTTTATGGATGAAGCAGGACACCATGATCATCTGTGGGGTTTACGGGTGAAGCAGGAAACCATGGACAGTTGTGAGGTTTATGGAAGAAGCAGGACACCATGGACAGTAACAAGGGTTTATGGGTGAAGCAGGACACCATGGACGGTTGTGAGGGTTTATGGGTGACTGTCTACCACCTTCCCTGGATCTCGTTTGTAGTGCTGTACATCAATATGTACACTTGTTTGTCTGTCATTCAACCCTTCTAAGCTTCCTTTTTCTGGCTCTTTCTTTAATGTCGTTTCCTGTATTACGTAATCTTGGTGTTGTCAACTTAACCACCTATTTTACTCTCCTAGCAATACAGGTGCAGCACCTGCGGCTATCCATAAAGATGTTGCACCAGCGGCTAACCATACAGTTGTTGCATCAGCGGCTAACCATACAGTTGTTGCACCTCCGGCTAGCCATACAGATGTTGCACCTGTGGCTAGCTATAAAATTGTTGCCCCTGCGGCTAGCCATACAGATGTTGCACCCTGCGGCTAGCCATACAGTTGTTGCATCTGCGGCTAGCCATACAGTTGTTGCACCTCCGGCTAGCCATACAGTTGTTGCACCTGCGGCTAGCCATACAGTTGTTGCACCTGCGGTTAGCCATACAGTTGTTGCATCTGCGGCTAGCCATACAGTTGTTGCATCTGCGGCTAGCCATACAGTTGTTGCCCCTCCGGCTAGCAATACAGATGTTGCATCTGCGGCTAGCCATACAGATGTTGCACCAGCGGCTAGCCATACAGATGTTGCATCTGCGGCTAGCCATACATATGTTGTACCTGCAGCTAGCCATACAGTTGTTGCATCTGCGGCTAGCCATACAGTTGTTGCATCTGCGGCTAGCCATACAGTTGTTGCCCCTCCGGATAGCCATACAGATGTTACACCTGCGGCTAGCCATACAGTTGTTGCACCCTGCGGCTAGCCATACAGATGTTGCACCTGCGGCTAGCCATACAGATGTTGCATCTGCGGCTAGCCATACAGTTGTTGCATCTGCGGCTAGCCATACAGATGTTGCATCTGCGGCTGGCCATACAGATGTTGCACCTGCGGCTAGCCATACAGATGTTGCACCTGCGGCTAGCCATACAGATGTTGCACCTGCGGCTAGCCATACAGATGTTGCATCTGCGGCTAGCCATACAGATGTTGCACCTGCGGCTAGCCTTCCAGTTGTTGCACCTGCGGCTAGCCATACAGATGTTGCACCTGCGGCTAGCCATCCACATGTTGCACCTGTTGCTAGCCATGCAGATGTTGCACCTGCGGCTAGCCATACAGATGTTGCACCTGCGGCTAGCCATCCACATGTTGCACCTGTTGCTAGCCATGCAGATGTTGCACCTGCGGCTAGCCATACAGATGTTGCACCTGCGGCTAGCCATACAGTTGTTGCACCTGCGGCTAGCCATACAGATGTTGCACCTGCGGCTAGCCATCCACATGTTGCACCTGTTGCTAGCCATGCAGATGTTGCACCTGCGGCTAGCCATACAGTTGTTGCACCTGCGGCTAGCCATACAGATGTTGCACCTGCGGCTAGCCATACAGATGTTGCATCTGCGGCTAGCCATACAGTTGTTGCACCTGCGGCTAGCCATACAGTTGTTGCACCTGCGGCTAGCCATACAGATGTTGCATCTGCGGCTAGCCATACAGTTGTTGCACCTGCGGCTAGCCATACAGATGTTGCACCTGCGGCTAGCCATACAGATGTTGCACCTGCGGCTAGCCATGCAGATGTTGCACCTGCGGCTAGCCTTCCAGTTGTTGCACCAGCGGCTAGCCATACAGATGTTGCACCTGCGGCTAGCCATACAGTTGTTGCACCTGCGGCTAGCCATACAGATGTTGCACCTGCGGCTAGCCATACAGATGTTGCACCTGTTGCTAGCCATGCAGATGTTGCACCTGCGGCTAGCCTTCCAGTTGTTGCACCAGCGGCTAGCCATACAGATGTTGCACCTGTTGCTAGCCACGCAGATGTTGCACCTGCTGCTAACCTTCCAGATGTTGCACCTGTGGCTATCCATACAGATGTTACCCCAGCGGCTAGCCATACAGATGTTGCACCTGTTGCTAGCCATACAGATGTTGCACCAGCGGCTAGCCATACAGATGTTGCACCTGTTGCTAGCCATACAGATGTTGCACCAGCGGCTAGCCATACAGATGTTGCACCTGCGGCTAGCCATACAGATGTTGCAGCAGCGGCTAGCCATACAGATGTTGCACCTGTTGCTAGCCATACAGATGTTGCACCAGCGGCTAGCCATGCTGGAGCCATCTAGATTTGCCTCTCTTAACGCTTCTTAAGATTTTTGGAGAGCCTCCTCTCTTAATCTTAAGAATGTAGTGTATCATTCCATCTTTCCTTTATATTGTAGCTGGGTGCCAGGTGTTCACTTCCTCGTCTGCTCCCACCCTTCCACCTCGCCTTTATCTCCGAATTCATGGGTTCGTTTTGTTGTAACTATTGTACGATCTGGACATCCAGGTATTTTCGGTGACGCACTTGCTTCTTTTTTGGCTTTCCCCCTCTCCTGTGGCTTCTTTTATACCCTCTGTCCACTCCTCTGGCTTTCCCCCTCTCCTGTGGCTTCTTTTATACCCTCTGTCCACTCCTCTGGCTTTCCCCCTCCCCTGTGGCTTCTTTTATATCCTCTGTCAACTCTTCTACGATTCTTTCCCTCACTTTTATCTCTACTGTATCTTGTATTCTATGTATAATACCCAGACCTTATGTTCTCTCCATCCTATATGATCAAACCTTCAACTTTCACATAACCTCCGCTCTGTTTGATCTCCTTCAGAACACCCTTCCTCTTTGCCTCAACATTCCTTCCCTCTATCTCTCCTCTAGCTTGCTGCGTCTTTAAATCTTCCTATGATTCTCTCTCTCTCTCTCTCTCTCTCTCTCTCTCTCTCTCTCTCTCTCTCTCTCTCTCTCTCTCTCTCTCTCTCTCTCTCTCTCACACACACACAAAGTTATCCATTGTTGTATCTTCTGGCATGTCTTTAAAAACCACTATCCATTGTTGGTGAGGAAGAGCCCGATCCGTCCTCCGCGAGTCACCAAGGTCATGGTATGATGGAATCTCCCAGGTATGATGGTGGAGTCTTCCAGGTATGATGATGGAGTCTCACAAGTATGATGATGGAGTCTCCCAGGTATGGTGATGGAGTCTCCCAAGTATTTCCTCTTGAGGAATATTTCTGCCAGTATAGGTGGGCCAGATGTAATTTTTCACCCAGTGACAGGCAAATGGCAGGTTAAGTCATGGCCTTTGTGGAATGACTGGTGGCACCTCCTTATCTCTGATAACCTCGTCTGCCGCCAGATTTTACCCGGATTCAGGAAAAACCCGATACAGATTTAGGTTTTAACCTGTACCTAAAACTACATATACGTAACTCTGTAACCTATTTACAGCTGTAACAAAACCTACATAACATTAACCCTGTAATCCAGTCGCGACTGTAACGCAACCTACATTGTACATATCTTATGATCTTTATCTAAAAATGTGGTTTTAACAGTCACGATCATGGGGATGTACTCAAGCGCACAGGAGGATGCACGATACTAGCCAAACCTCCAACCGGGTCCCTTCTACCATGACCTGGAAAAGTTCATTGCATGGACGATTGAAGCACCAAGCAACATGCCTCCCAAGCACGGCTAGAGATCTGACAGCACGACTGAAGATCTGGCAGCACGACTGAAGATCTGGCAGCACGACTGAAGATCTGGCACCACGACTGAAGATCTGGCAGCACGACTGAGGATCTGGCAGCACGACTGAAGATCTGGCACCACGACTGAGGACCTGGCAGCACGACTGAAGATCTGGCAGCACGACTGAAGATCTGGCACCACGACTGAGGACCTGGCAGCACGACTGAAGATCTGGCAGCACGACTGAAGATCTGGCACCACGACTGAGGACCTGGCAGCACGACTGAAGATCTGGCAGCACGACTGAAGATCTGGCAGCACGACTGAAGGTCTGGTAGCATTACTGAGGATCTGGCAGCACGACTGAAGATCTGGCAGCACGACTGAAGATCTGGCACCACGACTGAGGACCTGGCAGCACGACTGAAGATCTGACAGCACGACTGAAGATCTGGCAGCACGACTGAAGATCTGGCAGCACGACAGAAGATCTGGCAGCACGACAGAAGATCTGGCAGCACGACTGAAGATCTGGCAGCACGACTGAAGATCTGGCAGCATTACTGAGGATCTGGCAGCACGACTGAAGATCTGGCAGCACGACTGAAGATCTGGCAGCACGACTGAAGATCTGGCAGCACGACTGAAGATCTGGCAGCACGACTGAAGATCTGGCAGCATTACTGAGGATCTGCCAACATGACTGAGGACCTGCCAGAACGACTGAAGTTCTGGCAACATGACTGAAGATCTTGCACACAGCTGAAGATCTGGCAGAACGCGTCAGGAATTCTACTGATAAAGACATTCCACTGCAGAAGCTTCGTGTCGCAGAATTTACCGTTCGAGTACCGTGCAAATTTTAGCTCTCAAAGCTGAAATGTATAATTCTACGTGTATATAGCTGTAGGTTTTAAGTGCTCTTTTAAGGTAAAATGTAACGAATAACCATAAGGTTTTAGTGCTTTTTAATTCAATAAAGTCAATTAATCAAATCGAGCACCATGTGGGAGACAGACGTCATGTGCCGTCTCATTAAGTAGACAGCCAGGGTCTTTGTCTTGCCTGATTCTCACTATTGACGCGAATATTTTTACCAGCCCACGTGCTGTGGCTTGGGAGAGACATTACCACCTCATATGCTGTAGGGTGGGCGAAACATTACTAGCCTTCGTTCTGTGGCGTAAGCGAGACATTACTAGCCTTCGTTCTGTGGCGTAAGCGAGACATTACTAGCCTTCGTTCTGTGGCGTAAGCGAGACATTACTAGCCTTCGTTCTGTGGCGTAAGCGAGACATTACTAGCCTTCGTTCTGTGGCGTAAGCGAGACATTACTAGCCTTCGTTCTGTGGCGTAAGCGAGACATTACTAGCCTTCGTTCTGTGGCGTAAGCGAGACATTACTAGCCTTCGTTCTGTGGCGTAAGCGAGACATTACTAGCCTTCGTTCTGTGGCGTGGGAAGGTGCAGTGCTACATTAGTAGTGTACGAAGGTGGGTTCAGTATATACTATAGATAGTAGGCAGATGAGTGGGCTGTACAACAGTATATGGTTAAGTTATAAAGGAGGGCTCAGGCTTCTGTGGATTATTTATACAAATGGACACATTAAGACTGATCACCACACTTTAACACAGATGGGAAAATAACCGATGATGAAGGTCTTAGGGGCTAGACTGACATATGGACAACATAGCAGCACATAGCGTTATGGGCATAATCAGTGACATAACATTATGGGTATAGTTACTTACAATATTGAGGTATATTAAGTATGTCGTGTCAGTGAAGTATTTAGAAAGTTCAGAAAACATGAAACCAAGAGACCTAAAGCTGGTGATAGAGAGGCATTGTGTATGTGGTGATGCTTGCCCGGTGCGGCAGTGGTGGTGCTTGCATAAAACTACGCGTCCCGCTGCCCCAGTGGCAACCAGATGACGGCACGACTCGCCGATTGCCCCAGGACAGCACGACACTGCCTGCCACTGACTACTGACTACCAGAGGACAGCATGACCCGTTGACTGTTACTGGCCACCAGTCGCGGGCACGAGTTGCTGAACGCCACTGGCCACCAGTGAACGGCATGGCCAGTTGACTGCCACTAGCCATCATAGGATGGCACGGACACTGGCCTCCGCAGGACGGCATTGCCACTGGCCACAAGAGGGCGACACTGTCACTGGCCACCAGGGGATGACATTGCCACTGGCCACCAGGGGACGGCATTGCCAGTGGCTATCAGGGGACGACACCGCCACTTGCCAGTGGACGACATTGCCACTGGCTACCAGGGAACGACATTGCCACTGGCTATCAGGGGACGACACTGCCACCGGCCACTAGGGGACAACACCGCCACTTGCCACCAGAGGAAGACACTGCCTCTGGCCACCAGAGGACGACACTGCCACTGGCCACCAGAGGAAGACACTGCCTCTGGCCACCAGAGGAAGACACTGCCACTGGCCACCAGAGGACGACACTGCCACTGGCCACCAGAGGACGACACTACCACTGGCCACCAGAGGATGACACTGCCACTGGCCACCAGAGGACGACACTGCCACTGGCCACCAGAGGACGACACTGCCACTGGCCACCAGAGGCCGGCACGGCCACTAGCATCATGGTACAACGTCATCAGTGTGTGTGCCGCCCTCTTCATATCCCCTTCCTTCCTTCCCTCCCACTCAATGATTGCTGATATCTTGTTATTGGGTGCTTGTTTCTTGGTACAGGTTACCTCAGTATAACTCATGACAATACCAATGCCAGTCTCTTTTTATTAGTTTTCATTTCATCACATTTTATTACCTGCATTTAACATTAAATTTTGATGATGTAAAGTTTATGTACATATTGATTAGTTATAATGATAACCATAATGATGACATAGCAGGAATCGGGTGAAGACTGAGGTTGGGGCGGAACACATATTACACCACTGGCCACATACCTGGCTGCCTACCTGTCTGGCTAACCATATATGTATGAGGCGGCGGACTCTCCTGCTCCTCCGGCCAGGATCAGGCCATATGACACGATGCATATGTTACACTGAACATGGCTTCCCCACTAGCCACCCACGAAACTTTCTTTAGCCATCTCTCAGACGCTTTCTACAGGGCTCTGCAAGGGCTAGGCTGCCATAGCTCTGGCTTGCAGGGCGGTGACACACAGCCCTGCCCAGCACCATGGCTAGCATACTTATGTTGTTGCAGTGCCCAGTTCAGTCCCGAGAACATGGTCCTATGTGCTTTAGAATGGCATAATGGCACAACTGGCTTGTCACTCGTATCTAAAAGGCTTTGATCGTTTTTAAATAGAGACCTTTGTAGTATCAGAGCCTTTTAGAACTACTGTCCATAGGGAAGAGTAGTGTTGGAGAGTTGACTGGAGTCCCGCCTTCATATTCTGATAACTGAACCTCGATTTAAGAGAGAAGACTCCAGAGATCTCTGTCATTTTGCTTTCTCTCAATCACTGCTGTGCACCTTCCAGTATCTTTCAAAACTTTTTGTTTCCTCATTGAATCTAGATTCTTTCTCTAAACTTCTGCCAAAAAGGGTTTTGGTTATTTGCCAGTCGCAGCCACAATGGGAGTAATGCTTGTAAACGTCATCTGCTCGGATATTATTAACATATGAACATCATATTACACCATTTTGGCTGTTTACCTGTTTGATGCAGTGAGGCGCACAGGTGTTGCCCGCTACTGTGTATATAGCATTAGAACCTTTGTACTCATGATATCCTTCTAGACTTAGAGACGTTGCTAGCTGCACCAAAATTCAACATTACTGCACTGTTCTGTTATACTTGAGCACTGTCTTGTAGGCAAGCAGTTGCAGCATCCGGCACCGTAGAGGAGGAGTCTGGTCCCACCCAGTAGTAGCAGAGCACCGCCCATTCGCCACCTGTATCTGAGTGTAACATGACCCGTGCCCTCAGCAGGGCGGCCGGCAACAGCCATTAGCCTCGCTAGGGTTGCCCCCGTCACAGCCATAAGTTGAGGAGTGGCACGGGAAGGGAATGGCCCTCTGGCCTTCCTCTCTGGCTCTCTCTTGGGCATGCATCCCGCCTGGAAGGTCGGGCTAAGGGTGCACGCCTCCTACGCACGGCACCACATTGTTGTAGGTCTCTGCACCGCGCTTCTTGCGGACACACGCCCACTGAGTCGGCATGATCGTAGCGGGAGGTGCCTGATGGGCCACCGTCGGGCATGTCCTGTGTCCCCACAGCCCCGCGGAGGCTGCTGTTCCCGGCACCCGCCCTCACACACATTGTGCACGTGTCTGCCTCAGTTGGATACCCAACTGTGTGTGTCTGTCTGTCTGTCTTTCTGTCTGTTGGGGGTAACAGTGAATCGGGGATGGGGCTCGCATGTACGACACTTGGTATACATGGTTAGATGAGTTGTACAAGACCGGTGGGTCAGTTTCGTGAGTCAGGCATACGAGAGCTGGGTTAATATATGTGGCAGACGGATGAAGCCTATGGAGGTAAAGTGTGCAAAGGAGGTTGGTGAGGTATATTACACTGGATGAGATGTATGAGGGAGGTGGACGAGGTACACAAGGCTGGTAGGTGGTAGGCGAGGTGTCAAGTGCAAGGGCGTGAAATTCATTAGGAAGGTGGTTGTGGATGAGGGCGGTGAGTGAAATATAGGAGGACGAAGGGTAAAATGTATGAGTGAGGGGGTTGATGAGGGTGATGATTGGGGTTATAAGGGCGATGAGGGAGTTAATTGGTGTATGAGGGCATTGGTTGATAATATATTTGGGCTATGAGGCAGATGGTGTATAAGGGCAGTAAATAACGTGTATAAGGGTTGGGTGAGGTACTCCAGGCAGGTAATGAAGTGTAAATGCATTGGTTGAGGTTTATGAGGATATTGGGTGAGGTGCATTGAGAGTGGTAGGTGAGGTGCATGAGGCAGCAGCTCCGGGGGGTCACCCTAGTCTAGCTTATGCACTCTTTCTGTTCTTATATTTTCTTTGCCTATCTTTTCTTTTTTCTCTGGTTCCTTACAGATACGTTTCCTGCCTCCTCTGCACCTCCTTTCCCTGGCCAGGACAGCGCGGGGGTGTGGGGACTGATTCTCCCCCCACCCCCTACGCTGCGCCCCCGCCCTCCCGTCCTCCCGTCCCCCCCACACCGCCGCCCACGCCCACACACACCCTGGGCACCCACGACCCTGCCCCCGCATGTTTCCTTCATCACGGCAGAGCCCCTGCCCGCCTACTCGGCCCAAACGCACAATGTCCTCACCGTAGACCGCCACACCACCACACGGACTGCCGGTAACTCTCATGGGTCATTTCCAGTCAACGTTATTCCCTACGATAACTCGTCCCTCCACGCCGGCGACACCCAAATACCCAACCCCTTGGTGGAGGTCGGCCAGGGAGGAGGCCGGCGCCAGAACGCGTCACGCGCCGCCAACGTCTTGGGTAGCGGCCGACGCTACCCCACCGACCCCTCAGCAAGTACGTACTTCTTTCCAACGACCCACAGGCTGGCCCTTTGGGCCCTCACCATTCCCATCCACCATCAACCAACCATCTTCACCACCACCGCTATCATCCCTTCGCCACCACCTCATGTCTGCCACCTGCACCCACCCTACCCCTCACAGCCTGCTGCTGCTCACTTTTCTCACCACAGCTTTAAAACCCTTGAACCCTCAGGCCAACTCCGTGGCAAAAAAAAAAAAAAAAAAAAAAATCTCGTTTCAGCAGTTTTTCTTTAGCAAAGAGATAGCGGGCATGTTAGAGTGCAAGTAGCCACTGTTAACCCAACCGTAAGTACCAACGGGAACATACCCTGCTGCCCCCACCGCTGCTCCAGACCCGTCCGTAATGTAGACTGGATAAATTCCCGTTCGTGCCACACCCCCGTAACCCTCTTGTGTGTGTGTAGCCTTAGTCAGTGTGTGCGTTCCTCCTATTGTAGCCTTAACGTTTGGACTCCTCCTACTGTTGTTCCGGCAAGTGGACTCCACTGAAGCTCCAGCATGATGTTAATTTAAACTGGTCTCTCTCAACGTCCTCTCCAGAACCCAGCTCTGGGATCACCTTCATTAACCTGCCCTTTACACACACGCATTATCTCAATACCGTGGGTAATTACATATATATATATATATATATATATATATATATATATATATATATATATATATATATATATATATTATGATACTTGATCGCCGTTTCCAGCTTCAGCGAGGTAGCGCCAAGAAACAGACGAAGAAAGATCCATCCACTCATATACACTAATATATACATAAATACACATACACGTACATATACATCTCAGCATGTGCATACATACACATATACACATGTATATATTCATACTTGATCGCCTTCATTCATTCCGACCCCACCCTGACCCACAGGAAACAGCATCGCTACCCCAAGCGTCAGCGAGGTAGCGCCAGAAAAAGACAAAAAAGGCCACATTTGTTCACACTCAGTCTCAAGCTGCCATGTGTAATGCATCGAAACCACAACAAACACGTGATCTCGTAATGCAGAAACAACACTAGGAAAAGGAAACAGGAAAATCCCAAGCGCTTTCAACATACACATACATATACATGCACAAACATATACATATATACACATGTACATATTCATACATGCTGCCTTCATCCATTCCCGCCGCCATACCGCCACACATGAAATGGCAACCCCTTCCCCCCCCGCGAACGCGCGAGGTAGTACTAGGAAGGCATAAAAATGGCCACATTTGTTCACACAGTCTCTAGCTGTCATTTGCAATATATATATATATATATATATATATATATATATATATATATATATATATATATATATATATATATATATATATATATTCTTCTTTTCTTTCTTTCAAACTATTCGCCATTTCCCGCATTAGCGAGGTAGCGTTAAGAACAGAGGACTGAGCCTTTGAGGGACTACCCTCACCTGGCCCAATTCTCTGTTCCTTCTTTTGGAAAAAAAAAAAAAAAAAAAAAAAAAAAAAATATATATATATATATATATATATATATATATATATATATATATATATATATATATATATATATATATATATATATCCTCTCCGGGTACTTTGACATCTAAGGTCTTCGCTTTGAACCCTTAAAACACCGTCGTGATTACTATACCATCAAACATATCCTTGTTTACCCTAAACAGACAGTGACCTCTCCCCCCCCCCCTTTCACTTCACTTTGCATTCCTTAGTGTACCCGAGAATGTCGCCTTCCTCGCTCATCATGTGTCTTACTTCAGCTTCCATGGTTCTGTTCGCTGTCCTGTTTACAACCAAGTATTTAAAACACCACGTTCTCTAATTTCTCTCCATCCGAACTCGCACTCCAACCAACGGATTTTTCTCCACTCTTAACCTAATAACCTTACTTTTATTTACATTTAATCTCAACTTTCTCTACGCTCTCACAAATTCAGAAACCAACGAGTGCAGTCTCTCACCCGAATCTGCCACTAGCGCCTGTCATCTGCAAAAAGTAGGTGACTCATCCCCAAGGCCCTCCCCCTAGGCCCTTCACACCCCACCCCTAAGCCCTCCTTCCCCCTCCAACCCCCCCCCCCCACCCTTCAGGCCCTCCCAACCCCACCCCCGAGGTCCTTCCCACACCCGGGACCCTCCCCACCCTTCCAGGAGCTCGGCCATGAGCTCCTCGATAATAGGAACCTGGGGCAATCACACACACACACACACACACACACACACACACACACACACACACACCTGGATACGAGAGTCAAATATCCCTTACGTTGCATTATTTTTCAAGTTACCACTGCAACATACAGCACGGCCAAACAACTTAACTTCATCATAAAGTACCTTCCAGCAAAATGGTAATAAACTCCACAGACGAATTCCAGACTCCGCTGCATGAGGTTACGCCGTGGGTGAAAAGTCACCTTGTCGAGGCTGAATCATTGGAAGTAAACGTCCGTCAAAGAACTTGTCACTACATAAGAGTCCATATTTTCTTTCCGTTGGTAGTAACGCAGCCCTGGGCTGCAGGAGCCTCTGGAAAGAGGTCCTTGTTGAGTAACATCCATAACTCTTTTTTAGAAAGATGTGTAGAGTTTTGACCAAGGGAGCAGCAAGGCATGTATGCTACTCGGAAGAGAAGAGGGCGAGTTGTCCCAGGTAATAGGTGGGTTTGCGGCAAAGATGTGTAATTTCTCCACGACTTAATCTATGTATGGATGGGGTGAAGAGGGAGGGGAATGTGAAGGTGTTGGAGAAAGGGGAGTTCTGCTGTCTGTTGGAGGTGAGGAAACCTGGGAAGTTAGTTGCTTTTAGCTCATGATAATGCGCTGGTGGTAGATTGAGTGAGAAACTGCAGTAACTGGTGCATGAGTTTCGGAAAGTGTGTGAAATGAGAAAGTAAATGTGACTAAACGAAAGGCTATTGGGTATAGCAATGGAGAGAGACATTAGATGGAATATGAATTTTTATGAAGAGAACATAGAGAAAACAGTGTTTCAGATACTTAGGAGTGGACAAGGCAATGTAGGAAGGGGGGCGAAGGTCCTGAGAGTCTTAAGAAATGTGTGCAATGGAGGTCTCTGTGTATGTGGGCAAAGATGGGCGTCTTTCATGATATAGTACTCCCGTCAGTGTTGTATGATGGATGCAAGGCACGCGTGAGTTCTAGACGACAAAGTGCGGATGAGGGTAAAAGTTTAGGAAAGGAAAAGTTTAAGAACATTATGTTTTTGTAGAGGGTTGATCGAATAAAAATTGTCGGGTTACGAGAGATGTGTGACAATAAGAGGAGTTTGTATGTATAAGAGAGCTGAGGAGGGTGTCCGGAAAGTGCTTGGACAAACGGAAAGGATGGATTAGGAGAGAAGACATGGCGGAAGTTGAGGGATCGATGAAAAGGAGAATGCCCAAGAAGGAAGTGTAAAGATGGAGAGATGCTTTGGGGCCTGAACATGCAGGGGAGTGTGAGGTATATAAGGGATCGAACGATTTGGAGCGATATATTATACAGGGGGCGACGTGCAGTCAGTGAACTGTACCAGGGAATACGTGGCGTTTGGAGAAAACCACTTAAAGGTATGTGGGGCCTGGTTGTATACCGAGAGGAAGGCTTCAGGTGAGGTGCATTATACATGACAGCTAAAAAGAATGGATGTGACCGAATGAGGCAATTTCTTCGTCTGTTCCTGGCGTTACCAAGCTAACGCACGCCATATATATATATATATATATATATATATATATATATATATATATATATATATATATATATATATATATATATATTCCTATGAGTCCGCGGGGAAAATGAAACACGATAAATTCCCACGTGCACAATCGTGTAATAATCATCATCAAGGGCAATCGCATGTTTACCAAATGGCATCCTAGCTACGTCTCTTCGTTGTATATCAACTGACTGTTATATTTCTCTCTTGTGTCTCCCCTGATGATGTGATTATTAAACGAAAGTGCACTTGGGAAATTATCGTGTTTCATTTTCCCCGGGGACTCACAGGAACATACTTGAGCACGCGCAAAACTGTGATCCTTTCCAACCATATATATATATATATATATATATATATATATATATATATATATATATATATATACTCTATATTCATCTGTTTATTATACTTTGTCGCTGTCTCCCGCGTTAGCGAGGTAGCGCAAGGAAACAGACAAAAGAATGGCCCAACCCACCCACATACACACGTATATACATACACGCCCACACACGCACATATACATACCTATGCATTTCAACATACACAGACATATACATATATACACAAGTACATACTCATACTTGCTGCCTTCATCCATTCCCACCGCCACCCCGCCATACATGAAATGGCACCCCACCTCCTCACGCGCGCGTGTGAGGTAGCGCGAGGAACAGACAACAAAGGCCACATTAGTTCACACTACCTCTAGCTGCCATGTATAATGCACCGAAATCACAGCTCCCTTTCCACATTCAGGCCCCACAGAACTTTCCATAATTTACCCCAGACGCTTCACATGCCCTGGTACAATCCATTGACAGCGCGTCGACACCGGTATACCACATCGTTCCAATTCTTTTTTATTCCTTGCACGCCTTTCACCCTCCTCTATGTTCAGGCCCCGATCGCTCAAAATCTTTTTCACTCCATCCTTCCACCTCCAATTTGGTCTCCCACTTCTCCTCGTTCCCTCCATCTCTCACACATATATTCTCTTTGTCAATCTTTCCTCACTCATTCTCTACATGTGACCAAGCCATTTCAATACACCCTCTTCTGCTCTCTCAACCACACTCTTTTTATTACCACACATCTCTCTTACCCTATCATTACTTACTCGATCAAACCACCTCACAGAACATATTGTCCTCAAACATCTCATTTCTAACACATCAACCCTCCTCCGCACAGCCCTATCTATAGCCCACGCTTCACACCCATATAACATTGTTGGAACCACCATTCCTTCAAACATACCCATTTTTGCGCTCCGAGATAACGTTCTCGCCTTCCACAAATTCTTCAACGCTCCCAGAACCTTCGCCCCTTTCCCCACCCTGTGACACTTCTGCTTCCATGGTTCCATCCGCTGTTAAATCCACTCCCAGATATCTAAAACACTTCACTTTCTCCAGTTTTTATCCATTCAAACTTACCTCTCAGTTGACTGGTCCCTCAACCCTACTGAATCTAATAACCTTGCTCTTATTCACATTTACTCTCAGCTTTCTTCTTTCACATACTTTACCAAACTCAGTTACCAGCTTCTGCAGTTTCTCATCGGAATCAGCCACCAGCGGCGTATCATCAGCGAACAACAACTGACTCACTTCCCAAGCCCTTTCATCAACAACAGACCGCATACGTGCCCCTTGCATTCACCTCCCTAACAATCCCACCCATAAACAAATCAAACAACCATGGAGACATCTGGCACCCCTGCCGCAAACCGACATTCACTGGGAACCAATCACTTTCCTCTCTTCCTACTCGTACACATGCTTTACATCCTCGATAAAAATTTTCACTGCTTCTAGCAACTGACCTACCACACCTTATACTCTTAATACCTTCCACAGAGCATCTCTATCAACTATATCATACGCCTTCTCCAGATCCATAAATGCTACATACAAATCCATTTGTTTTTCTAAGTATTTCTCACATTCTTCAAAGCAAACACATGATCCACACATCCTCTACCACTTGTGAAACCACACTACTCTTCCCCAATATATAATAAAATATATAATAAAAAAAAATAATAATAATATATATATATATATATATATATATATATATATATATATATATATATATATATATATATATTTTTTTTTTTTTTTTTTTTATACTTTGTCGCTGTCTCCCGCGTTTGCGAGGTAGCGCAAGGAAACAGACGAAAGAAATGGCCCAACCCCCCCCCCCCCATACACATGTATATACATACGTCCACACACGCAAATATACATACCTACACAGCTTTCCATGGTTTACCCCAGACGCTTCACATGCCTTGATTCAATCCATTGACAGCACGTCAACCCCGGTATACCACATCGCTCCAATTCACTCTATTCCTTGCCCTCCTTTCACCCTCCTGCATGTTCAGGCCCCGATCACACAAAATCTTTTTCACTCCATCTTTCCACCTCCAATTTGGTCTCCCTCTTCTCCTTGCTCCCTCCACCTCCGACACATATATCCTCTTGGTCAATCTTTCCTCACTCATCCTCTCCATGCGCCCAAACCACTTCAAAACACCCTCTTCCGCTCTCTCAACCACGCTCTTTTTATTTCCACACATCTCTCTTACCCTTACGTTGCTCACTCGATCAAACCACCTCACACCACACATTGTCCTCAAACATCTCATTTCCAGCACATCCATCCTCCTGCGCACAACTCTATCCATAGCCCACGCCTCGCAACCATACAACATTGTTGGAACCACTATTCCTTCAAACATACCCATTTTTGCTTTCCGAGATAATGTTCTCGACTTCCACACATTCTTCAAGGCCCCCAGAATTTTCGCCCCCTCCCCCACCCTATGATCCACTTCCGCTTCCATGGTTCCATCCGCTGCCAGATCCACTCCCAGATATCTAAAACACTTCACTTCCTCCAGTTTTTCCCCATTCAAACTCACCTCCCAATTGACTTGACCCTCAACCCTACTGTACCTAATAACCTTGCTCTTATTCACATTTACTCTTAACTTTCTTTTTCCACACACTTTACCAAACTCAGTCACCAGCTTCTGCAGTTTCTCACATGAATCCGCCACCAGCGCTGTATCATCAGCGAACAACAACTGACTCACTTCCCAAGCTCTCTCATCCCCAACAGACTTCATACTTGCCCCTCTTTCCAAAACTCTTGCATTTACCTCCCTAACAACCCCATCCATAAACAAATTAAACAACCATGGAGACATCACACACCCCTGCCGCAAACCTACATTCAATGAGAACCAATCACTTTCCTCTCTTCCTACACGTACACATGCCTTACATCCTCGATAAAAACTTTTCACTGCTTCTAACAACTTTCCTCCCACACCATATATTCTTAATACCTTCCACAGAGCATCTCTATCAACTCTATCATATGCCTTCTCCAGATCCATAAATGCTACATACAAATCCATTTGCTTTTCTAAGTATTTCTCACATACATTCTTCAAAGCAAACACCTGATCCACACATCCTCTACCACTTCTGAAACCACACTGCTCTTCCCCAATCTGATGCTCTGTACATGCCTTCACCCTCTCAATCAATACCCTCCCATATAATTTACCAGGAATACTCAACAAACTTATACCTCTGTAATTTAAGCACTCACTCTTATCCCCTTTGCCTTTGTACAATGGCACTATGCACGCATTCCGCCAATCCTCAGGCACCTCACCATGAGTCATACATACATTAAATAACCTTACCAACCAGTCAACTATACAGTCACCCCCTTTTTTAATAAATTCCACTGCAATACCATCCAAACCTGCTGCCTTGCCGGCTTTCATCTTCCGCAAAGCTTTCACTACCTCTTCTCTATTTACCAAATCATTTTCCCTAACCCTCTCACTTTGCACACCACCTCGACCAAAACACCCTATATCTGCCACTCTATCATCAAACACATTCAACAAACCTTCAAAATACTCACTCCATCTCCTCACATCACCACTACTTGTTATCACCTCCCCATTTGCGCCCTTCACTGAAGTTCCCATTTGCTCCCTTGTCTTACGCACTTTATTTACCTTCTTCCAGAACATCTTTTTATTCTCCCTAAAATTTAATGATACTCTCTCACCCCAACTCTCATTTGCCCTTTTTTTCACCTCTTGCACCTTTCTCTTGACCTCCTGTCTCTTTCTTTTATACATCTCCCACTCAATTGCATTTTTTCCCTGCAAAAATCGTCCAAATGCCTCTCTCTTCTCTTTCACTAATACTCTTACTTCTTCATCCCACCACTCACTACCCTTTCTAATCAACCCACCTCCCACTCTTCTCATGCCACAAGCATCTTTTGCGCAATCCATCACTGATTCCCTAAATACATCCCATTCCTCCCCCACTCCCCTTGCTTCCATTGTTCTCACCTTTTTCCATTCTGTACTCAGTCTCTCCTGGTACTTCCTCACACAGGTCTCCTTCTCAAGCTCACTTACTCTCACCACCCTCTTCACCCCAACATTCACTCTTCTTTTCTGAAAACCCATACAAATCTTCACCTTAGCCTCCACAAGATAATGATCAGACATCCCTCCAGTTGCACCTCTCAGCACATTAACATCCAAAAGTCTCTCTTTCGCACGCCTGTCAATTAACACGTAATCCAATAACGCTCTCTGGCCATCTCTCCTACTTACATAAGTATACTTATGTATATCTCGCTTTTTAAACCAGGTATTCCCAATCATCAGTCCTTTTTCAGCACATAAATCTACAAGCTCTTCACCATTTCCATTTACAACACTGAACACCCCATGTAAACCAATTATTCCCTCAACTGCCACATTACTCACCTTTGCATTCAAATCACCCATCACTATAACCCGGTCTCGTGCATCAAAACCACTAACACACTCATTCAGCTGCTCCCAAAACACTTGCCTCTCTTGATCTTTCTTCTCATGCCCAGGTGCATATGCACCAATAATCACCCACCTCTCTCCATCAACTTTCAGTTTTACCCATATTAATCGAGAATTTACTTTCTTACACTCTATCACATACTCCCACAACTCCTGTTTCAGGAGTATTGCTACTCCTTCTCTTGCTCTTGTCCTCTCACTAACCCCTGACTTTACTCCCCAGACATTCCCATATATATATATATATATATATATATATATATATATATATATATATATATATATATATATATATATATATATATATATATATCCCTGGGGATAGGGGAGAAAGAATACTTCCCACGTATTCCCTGCGTGTCGTAGAAGGCGACTAAAAGGGGAGGGAGCGGGGGGCTGGAAATCCTCCCCTCTCATTATCTTTTTCGATTTTCCAAAAGAAAAAACAGAGAAGGGGGCCAGGTGAGGATATTCCCTCAAAGGCCCAGTTCACCGTTCTTAACGCTACCTCGCTAATGCGGGAAATGGCGAATAGTTTGAAAGAAAAGAAAAAGATATATATATATATATATATATATATATATATATATATATATATATATATATATATATATATATATATTATTCATCATTATACTTTGCCGCTGTCTCCCGCGTTTGAGAGGTAGCGCAAAGAAACAGACGAAAGAATGGCCCAACCCACCCACATACACATGTATATACATAACCGTCCACACACGCACATATACAAACCTATACATTTCAACGTATACATATATTTATATGCATACATAGACATATACATATATACACATGTACATAATTCATACTTGATGCCTTTATTCATTCCCATCGCCACCCCGCCACACATGAAATGACACCCCCTCCCCCCGCACGCGCGCGAGGTAGCGCTAGGAAAGGACAACAAAGGCCACATTCGTTCACACTCAGTCTCTAGCTGTCATGTGTAATGCACCGAAACCACAGCTCCCTTTCCACACCCAGGCCCCACAAAACTTTCCGTGGTTTACCCCACATGCTTCACATGCCTTGGTTCAATCCACTGACAGCACGTCTACCCCGGTATACCACATCGTTATAATTCACTATTTCTTGCACGCCTTTTATCCTCCTGTATGTTCAGGCCCCGATCACTCAAAATCTTTTTCACTCCATCCTTCCACCTCCAATTTGGTCTCCCACTTCTCCTCGTTCCCTTCCCACCTCCGACACATATATCCTCTTGGTCAATCTTTCCTCACTCTTTCTCTCCATGTGACCAAAGCATTTCAATACACCCTCTTCTGCTCTCTCAACCACATTCTTTATTACCACACATCTCTCTTACCCTTTCATTACTTACTCAATCAAACCACCTCACAGCACAAATTGTCCTCAGACATCTCGTTTCCAACACATCCACCCTCCTCCGCACAACCCTATCTATAGCCCCCGCCTCGCAACCATATAACATTCTTGGAACCACTATTCCTTCAAACATACGCATTTTTGCTATCCAAGATAATGTTCTCGCCTTGCACACATTCTTCAACGCTCCCAGAACCTTCGCCCCATCCCCCACCCTGTGACTCACATTCGCTTCCATGGTTCCGTCCGCTGTCAAATCCACTCCCAGATATCTAAGACACTTCACTTCCTCCAGTTTTTCTCCATTTAAACTTACCTCCCAATTAACATGTCCCTCAACCCTACTGTACCTAAAAGCCTTGCTCTTATTCACATTTGCTCCCAGATTTCTTCTTTCACACACTTTACCAAACTCAGTCACAAGCTTCTGCAGTTTCTCACCAGCGTTGTATCATCAGCGAACAACAACTGACTCACTTCCCAGGCCCTGTCATCCACACCAGACTGCATACTTGCCCCTCTCTCCAAAACTCTTGCATTCACCTCCCTAACAACCCCATCCATTAACAAACTAAACAACCATGGAGACATCACGCACCCCTGCCACAAACCGACATTCACTGGGAACAAATCACTTTCCTCTCTTCCTACTCGTACACATCCCTTACATCCTCGATAAAAACTTTTCGCTGTCTCTTGCAACTTGCCTCCCACGCCATATACTCTTAATACCTTCCACAGAGCATCTCTATCATCTCTATCATATGCCGTCTCCAGATTCATAAATGTTACATACAAATCCATTTGTTTTTCTAAAAGTATTTCTCACATACATTCTTCAGAGCAAACACCTGATCCACACATCCTCTACCACTTCTGAAACCACACTGCGCTTCCCCAGTCTGATGCCGTGTACATGTCTTCATCCTCTCAATCAATACCCTCCCATATAATTTCCCAGGAATACTCAACAAAATTATACCTCTGAAAATTTGACCACTCGCCTTTATCCCCTTTGCCTCTGTACAATGGCACTATGCATGCATTCCGACAATCCTTAGGCACTTCACCATGAGTCATACATACATTAAATAACCTTACCAACCAGTCAACTATACAGTCACCCCCTTTTTTAATAAATTCCACTGCAATACCATCCAAACCTGCTGCCTTGCCGGCTTTCATCTTCCGCAAAGCTTTCACTACCTCTTCTCTATTTACCAAATCATTTTCCCTAACCCTCTCACTTTGCACACCACCTCGACCAAAACACCCTATATCTGCCACTCTATCATCAAACACATTCAACAAACCTTCAAAATACTCACTCCATCTCCTCACATCACCACTACTTGTTATCACCTCCCCATTTGCGCCCTTCACTGAAGTTCCCATTTGCTCCCTTGTCTTACGCACTTTATTTACCTTCTTCCAGAACATCTTTTTATTCTCCCTAAAATTTAATGATACTCTCTCACCCCAACTCTCATTTGCCCTTTTTTTCACCTCTTGCACCTTTCTCTTGACCTCCTGTCTCTTTCTTTTATACATCTCCCACTCAATTGCATTTTTTCCCTGCAAAAATCGTCCAAATGCCTCTCTCTTCTCTTTCACTAATACTCTTACTTCTTCATCCCACCACTCACTACCCTTTCTAATCAACCCACCTCCCACTCTTCTCATGCCACAAGCATCTTTTGCGCAATCCATCACTGATTCCCTAAATACATCCCATTCCTCCCCCACTCCCCTTGCTTCCATTGTTCTCACCTTTTTCCATTCTGTACTCAGTCTCTCCTGGTACTTCCTCACACAGGTCTCCTTCTCAAGCTCACTTACTCTCACCACCCTCTTCACCCCAACATTCACTCTTCTTTTCTGAAAACCCATACAAATCTTCACCTTAGCCTCCACAAGATAATGATCAGACATCCCTCCAGTTGCACCTCTCAGCACATTAACATCCAAAAGTCTCTCTTTCGCACGCCTGTCAATTAACACGTAATCCAATAACGCTCTCTGGCCATCTCTCCTACTTACATAAGTATACTTATGTATATCTCGCTTTTTAAACCAGGTATTCCCAATCATCAGTCCTTTTTCAGCACATAAATCTACAAGCTCTTCACCATTTCCATTTACAACACTGAACACCCCATGTAAACCAATTATTCCCTCAACTGCCACATTACTCACCTTTGCATTCAAATCACCCATCACTATAACCCGGTCTCGTGCATCAAAACCACTAACACACTCATTCAGCTGCTCCCAAAACACTTGCCTCTCTTGATCTTTCTTCTCATGCCCAGGTGCATATGCACCAATAATCACCCACCTCTCTCCATCAACTTTCAGTTTTACCCATATTAATCGAGAATTTACTTTCTTACACTCTATCACATACTCCCACAACTCCTGTTTCAGGAGTATTGCTACTCCTTCTCTTGCTCTTGTCCTCTCACTAACCCCTGACTTTACTCCCCAGACATTCCCATATATATATATATATATATATATATATATATATATATATATATATATATATATATATATATATATATATATATATATATCCCTGGGGATAGGGGAGAAAGAATACTTCCCACGTATTCCCTGCGTGTCGTAGAAGGCGACTAAAAGGGGAGGGAGCGGGGGGCTGGAAATCCTCCCCTCTCATTATCTTTTTCGATTTTCCAAAAGAAAAAACAGAGAAGGGGGCCAGGTGAGGATATTCCCTCAAAGGCCCAGTTCACCGTTCTTAACGCTACCTCGCTAATGCGGGAAATGGCGAATAGTTTGAAAGAAAAGAAAAAGATATATATATATATATATATATATATATATATATATATATATATATATATATATATATATATATATTATTCATCATTATACTTTGCCGCTGTCTCCCGCGTTTGAGAGGTAGCGCAAAGAAACAGACGAAAGAATGGCCCAACCCACCCACATACACATGTATATACATAACCGTCCACACACGCACATATACAAACCTATACATTTCAACGTATACATATATTTATATGCATACATAGACATATACATATATACACATGTACATAATTCATACTTGATGCCTTTATTCATTCCCATCGCCACCCCGCCACACATGAAATGACACCCCCTCCCCCCGCACGCGCGCGAGGTAGCGCTAGGAAAGGACAACAAAGGCCACATTCGTTCACACTCAGTCTCTAGCTGTCATGTGTAATGCACCGAAACCACAGCTCCCTTTCCACACCCAGGCCCCACAAAACTTTCCGTGGTTTACCCCACATGCTTCACATGCCTTGGTTCAATCCACTGACAGCACGTCTACCCCGGTATACCACATCGTTATAATTCACTATTTCTTGCACGCCTTTTATCCTCCTGTATGTTCAGGCCCCGATCACTCAAAATCTTTTTCACTCCATCCTTCCACCTCCAATTTGGTCTCCCACTTCTCCTCGTTCCCTTCCCACCTCCGACACATATATCCTCTTGGTCAATCTTTCCTCACTCTTTCTCTCCATGTGACCAAAGCATTTCAATACACCCTCTTCTGCTCTCTCAACCACATTCTTTATTACCACACATCTCTCTTACCCTTTCATTACTTACTCAATCAAACCACCTCACAGCACAAATTGTCCTCAGACATCTCGTTTCCAACACATCCACCCTCCTCCGCACAACCCTATCTATAGCCCCCGCCTCGCAACCATATAACATTCTTGGAACCACTATTCCTTCAAACATACGCATTTTTGCTATCCAAGATAATGTTCTCGCCTTGCACACATTCTTCAACGCTCCCAGAACCTTCGCCCCATCCCCCACCCTGTGACTCACATTCGCTTCCATGGTTCCGTCCGCTGTCAAATCCACTCCCAGATATCTAAGACACTTCACTTCCTCCAGTTTTTCTCCATTTAAACTTACCTCCCAATTAACATGTCCCTCAACCCTACTGTACCTAAAAGCCTTGCTCTTATTCACATTTGCTCCCAGATTTCTTCTTTCACACACTTTACCAAACTCAGTCACAAGCTTCTGCAGTTTCTCACCAGCGTTGTATCATCAGCGAACAACAACTGACTCACTTCCCAGGCCCTGTCATCCACACCAGACTGCATACTTGCCCCTCTCTCCAAAACTCTTGCATTCACCTCCCTAACAACCCCATCCATTAACAAACTAAACAACCATGGAGACATCACGCACCCCTGCCACAAACCGACATTCACTGGGAACAAATCACTTTCCTCTCTTCCTACTCGTACACATCCCTTACATCCTCGATAAAAACTTTTCGCTGTCTCTTGCAACTTGCCTCCCACGCCATATACTCTTAATACCTTCCACAGAGCATCTCTATCATCTCTATCATATGCCGTCTCCAGATTCATAAATGTTACATACAAATCCATTTGTTTTTCTAAAAGTATTTCTCACATACATTCTTCAGAGCAAACACCTGATCCACACATCCTCTACCACTTCTGAAACCACACTGCGCTTCCCCAGTCTGATGCCGTGTACATGTCTTCATCCTCTCAATCAATACCCTCCCATATAATTTCCCAGGAATACTCAACAAAATTATACCTCTGAAAATGTGACCACTCGCCTTTATCCCCTTTGCCTCTGTACAATGGCACTATGCATGCATTCCGACAATCCTTAGGCACTTCACCATCTTGTCACACGCACTTTATTTCCCTCCTTCCAAAACATCTTTTTATTCTCCCTAAAATTTAATGATACTCTCCCACCCCAACTTTCATTTGCCCCCTTTTTCACCTCTTGCACCTTTCTCTTAACCACTTGCCTCTTTTTTATATACATCTCCCAGTCATTTGCACTATTTCCCTGCAAAAATCGTCCAAATACCTCTCTCTTCTCTTTCACTAATAATCTCGATTCTTCTGTGAGTCCACGTGGAAATGAAACAAGATAAGTTCCCAAGTGCACTTTCGTGTAATAATCACATCATCAGGGGAGATACAAGAAAGAAATATAACAGTCACTTGATATACAGCGAAGAGACGTAGCTAGGACGCCATTTGGTAAACAAGTGAGTGCGTCCTAGCTACGTCTCTTCGTTGTATATCAGCTGTATCTCCCCTGATGATGTGATTATTACACGAAAGTGCACTTGGGAAGTTATCGTGTTTCATTTTCCCGTGGACTCATAGGAATATACTTGATCACGCTGTCAACTGTGATACTTTCCAATATATATATATATATATATATATATATATATATATATATATATATATATATATATATATATATATATATATATATATATATTCGCCATTTCCCACGCGTCAAAAGCAGATGACTGAGCATTAAATGGGAAATCCTCACTTGGCCCCCTTCTCTGTTCCTTCTTTTGGAAAGTAAAATACGATTAGTCTCCTTTTAAAAACGACACACAGGGAATACGTAGGCATTATTTTTCCCCCTATCCCCAGGGATATATATATATATATATATATATATATATATATATATATATATATATATATATATATATATAATGTACATAGTAATTACCACGATCGTTGACTCTCATAATTTTCATTTAACTTCCATGATGAAAGTGTCATGTGACCTTAAGAGTCACCATAAGTCATCTACATATGTGTCAAGCTTTACTAGCTCAATGCACGACTTCCAGCACGCACATTACATGTGACACTATGACGTACGGTAACACATGGCAACATGATGTACAGTTGATATCATGAGGCACCATGACATACAATGCCACATGGCACCATATGCTGTACAATTTCATGAGGTAACATGATGTACAGTACGATGGATACCATGATGTACATTGGCACATGACATCAAGGTTTACCATTCATCTTCACACACCCCACCACTCATCTCCACATCCCCCACCACTCATCGCCTTATCCCCTACAACTCATCTTCACAACCCCTAGCATTCATCTTCTCATTCCCCATCACTCATCTCCACATTCCTAACCACTCATCTCCATAGCCCTTATCACTAATTTCTACCGCCGCCCCCACTGCTCATCTCCACATCCCCCACCACTTATCCTCTCAGGCCCCAACACGTATCTTCAGTAACCTCCCACCACTCATCCACAGCCCCCATCACTGATTCTCATAGCCCTCACCACTCATCCAAAGCCGCTAACACTTATCCACAGCCCCCATCACTCATCCACATCCCCACCACTCATCTCCACGAACCTCCCCATTTATTCCCACATACCCACCACTCACCTTCACAGCGCCCACCATAGACATATCCCACTGTTTACAGTCCTCCCCCCCCCCCTTCTCACAAACCCTAAAGTTCAGTGTATACACCTACGCAGCATCGGTGTATGCACCTACGTAGCATAGGTGTATGCACCTACTTAGCATCGGTGTATGCACCTACGTAGCATGGGTGTATGCACCTACTTAGCATCGGTGTATGCACCTACGTAGGATGGGTGTATGCACCTACTTAGCATCGGTGTATGCACCTACGTAGCATGGGTGTATGCACCTACTTAGCATCGGTGTATGCACCTACGTAGGATGGGTGTATGCACCTACTTAGCATCGGTGCATGCACCTACGTAGGATGGGTGTATGCACCTACTTAGCATCGGTGTATGCACCTACGTAGCATGGGTGTATGCACCTACTTAGCATGGGTGTATGCACCTACGTAGCATGGGTGTATGCACCTACTTAGCATCGGTGCACAACCTGTTTTGTCAAGTCTGGAAGCATATTGCTCAGTGTTCAGAACCGTTCTTGCTGTTATGGTGTGATATGTTTCCCCCACCTTCCGCCACACAGTGCAGGCAATAGCTAAAGTCTGTACTCATTTGCCACATTTGAGAGATTGTAACAAGCATAACTCTTCTACCTTCTAGTGTTACCAGCACTGCCAATTCACACACATCATCCTACACACTTGCCTGTAGTTGGCAAGACTAACACTGCCCTCTACATCTAGACCAAACATGACTCTCACAACTCTTCACAATCCCCCACCCTTCATAACTCCCCCCAACCCTTCATAGCTCCCCCACCCTTCATAGTTGCCCCACCCTTTAAAATCCCACCAACCAACCCTGCACGTCCTCCCTACGCACAACTGTACCCTTTATGGTCCACTATCTTTCACAGCCCCTCTTTGTTTATACACCTCACCGTTTCTGGTGCCAGCTTTCATAGCTCCCACACTTCATAGACACACTAACAGCCCCGTCCCGTAGGTTGATCCCACCGCTTAAAACCCCTTGTGTTCAGTGCTTTCACCATTTACAACTTGCCACCGTACACTGTAGAGCACTCATTATTCATGGCCTTTCCGTTGAAATAACCAGTAGTTTAACAGCCCCCTAAATGTGAAAGCACCACCTCATCATTCATTCTCGCATCACCATCGTTCATACCATACACTGCTTTAAGCCTGTCAGCCATTCAGTCCCAATTCAACCGATCGTGTTCCCGCTGTTTATACCTTACACCCTATATTCATCACAGAGGTACTGCCGACCGTCAAACCCTCTGACTTTAGGTGACTGTTCACAGAATGCAGTGCCAACAGCCTCTCACTGATCAGACTCCATGACTGCAGCCGCTTGTAGTCCTCACTCTTCACTATCTCACCTTTTACAGCCCAGCTGGACGACTCTGGTGTTCCCACTCTCGTTATAATTCAGTAAAGTTGAAAGCCGCCAAGTCAGAACCCTTCATCGGCCAATGTTCCTTACCTTTAACATTTATCTGTGTTCACTTTCTTACCATCCACAGCCGCCAGTGTCTCCAGGTATCTATTCTCTCCTCCCTTTAACTCAGCAATCACCGTCTATCCATCATCCCCACCCTCAACAGTCCCCATCATACATACTTTCACCGTCTGTGTCCGCCACAATTCTCAGACCTCTTACTGTAAACAACCCTTTCCCATCATTGCTTCAAGTGTGCCACCTTACACACCACCACACCGTTCAGTCCCCTCAACCCTCATCAATTCGATCGCCTCACTACGCTCTTCCCAACACCGTTCCCAGTCCCCATTCATTCATAAAACTTTTTCGTTTGCCACCACCTTCCAATACTACCACTGTCCACACCACCTTCCAATACTACCACTGTCCACACCACCTTCCAATACTACCACTGTCCACACCACCTTCTAATACTACCACTGTCCACACCACCTTCCATTACTACCACTGTTCACACAACCTTCCAATACTACCACTGTCCACACCACCTTCCATTACTACCACTGTCCACACCACCTTCCATTACTACCACTGTCCACACCACCTTCCAATACTACCACTGTCCACACCACCTTCCAATACTACCACTGTCCACACTACCTTCCATTACTACCACTGTTCACACCACCTTCCATTACTCCCACTGTACACACTACCTTCCAATACTACCACTGTCCACACCACCTTCCATTATTACCACTGTCCACACCACCTTCCAATACTACCACTGTCCACACCACCTTCCAGTACTACCACTGTCCACACCACCTTCCATTACTACCACTGTCCACACCACCTTCCAGTACTACCACTGTCCACACCACCTTCCAATACTACCACTGTCCACACCACCTTCCATTACTACCACTGTACACACCACCTTCCAATACTACCACTGTCCACACCACCTTCCATTACTATCACTGTCCACACCACCTTCCATTATTACCACTGTCACACACCTCCAATACACCACTGTCACACAACAACCTTCCATTACTATCACTGTCCACACCACCTTCCATTATTAGCCACTGTCCACTACCACTTTCATTTATTACCACGGTCCACACCACCTCATTACTACCACCTTCCATTACTACCACTGTCCACACCACCTTCCATTGCTACCACTGTCCACACCACCTTCCATTACTACCATCGTCCACACCACCTTCCATTACTACCACTGTCCACACCACCTTCCATTATTACCACTGTCCACACCACTTTCCATTTATTACCACTGTCCACACCACCTTCCATTACTACCACCTTCCATTACTATCACTGTCCACACCACCTTCCATTATTACCACTGTCCACACCACTTTCCATTTATTACCACTGTCCACACCACCTTCCATTACTACCACCTTCCATTACTACCACTGTCCACACCACCTTCCATTACTACCACTGTCCACACCACCTTCCAATACTACCACTGTCTACACCACCTTCCGTTACTATAACTGACCACACCACCTTCCATTACTACCACTAAGCACACCACCTTCCATTACTACCACTGTCCACACCACCTTCCTATACTACCACTGTCCACACCACCTTCCAATACTACCACTGTCCACACCACCTTCCATTACTACCACTGTCCACACCACCTTCCATTACTACCACTGTCCACACTACCTTCCATTACTACCACTGTCCACACCACCTTCCAATACTACCACTGTCCACACCACCTTCCATTATTAAGTGTCCACACCACCTTCCTTTATTACCACTGTCCACACCACCTTCCATTAATACCACTGTCCACACCACCTTCCATTATTACCAATGTCCACACCACCTTCCATTATTACCACTGTCCACACCACCTTCCATTACTACCACTAAACACACCACCTTCCATTACCACCACTGTCCACACCACCTTCCATTATTACCAGTGTCCACACCACCTTCCATTATTATCACTGTTCACACCACCTTCCAATACTACCACTGTCAACACCACCTTCCATTACGACCACTGTCCACACCACCTTCCATTACTACCACTGTCCACACCACCTTCCATTACTACCACTGTCCATACCACCTTCCATTACAACCACTGTCCACACCACCTTCCATTACTATCACTGTCCACACCACCCTCCATTGCTACCATTGTCCACACCACCTTCCATTACTACCACTGTCCACACCACCTTCCATTATTACCACTGTCCACATCACCTTCCATTATTACCACTGTCCACACCACCTTCCATTATTACCACTGTCCACACCACCTTCCATTATTACCACTGTCCACACCATCTTCCATTATTACCACTGTCCACACCACCTTCCATTATTATCACTGTCCACACCACCTTCCATTACTACTATCGTCCACACCACCTTCCATTACTACCATCGTCCATACCACTTTCCATTACTACCATCCTCCACACCACTTTCCATTACTACCATCGTCCACACCACCTTCCATTACTACCACCGTTGACACCATCTTTAATTTACGAGCCCCATCCTACAGAACTCTCATACCCTACCACCACACAAGACCCGGGCCCTGCACAGCTCTCCCACCCCTTACCACCCTCAACCTGCACAGGTTTACCATACTTCACCACCCCTATCCTGCACAGCTCTACCACACTTCACTGTCCCCATCCAGCAGAGCTTTACCTCAATTCACCGCGCCCGTCCTGCACAGCTCTACCACATTTCACAGCCCTCGTCCTGCAAAACTCTACCACACTTCACCACCTTTATTTTTTCAGTAAGTCTCACCGTTCAAATGCCTCTACATTGGCAGGCCTGACCCACCATCCATAACCCTGGCAGCTCCCACAGTGGCCATAGCCCTCCACCTTCAACAGATCCCTGCTGTCAATAGCCACCCTTCCTGCCACCCCCTCGCCGTTCTCAATCTTCCCTCACTTCGCAGACGCTACAGCAATCCCCCCCCCCCCACCATCCACAGTCCCCCACCATGAACAGTTCCTCCACCATCCACAGCTGCTTCATAACATATAGTTCTTACTTTGCCTTCCTCATCCTGTCTTCCTTACCTTGCCTCCTTCACTCTGCCTCACTTACTGTATAGCCTCCCTTTCTGCCCTGCTTTCCTCAATGTGTTGTACCTTCTGGTCCCCACTTGACTCATGATCCAGCCTTAACCCTGCTGTCCACTCCTGGTTTCTCTCCCCATCTACCCCCTTACCACTTCTTGGTGGCTGCTTCCTTAACATTCCTCTGTTTTTACTTGTCATGCATAGTCTGTCCATCTGTTGTGGTATATCATCCTTATCTGTCCTTCTGCTGCAAACTTCACACCCATTCTAACCTTTAGCCTCATCTCTTCCATCTTACCTCTCTCTTACCCTTTAATTCCACTTGATATTTTCAACATATTCACCTTTTTGTTTACCTTTCTCGTTCCCATTTATCCCTCTGACTCATTCGCTTTGTTCTTCTTTCCACCCTTTGGTCCACTTGTTCTTACCACCCCATCCATCTCTTTACTGCATTTTGTGGTGTTATCTTTCCATCTACTTTGCTCCCTGTTACATTACCTTTCGATCTACTCTTCTGCTCCAGTTATTCATGCTACCTCTCCACCAAGGATCATATACATAGTGAGGGTGTATAAGGTCAGAGCATTGTCTTAAGCACGTGAGGAGATTTATGTGTTCACACTTATTTGACTGGTGGTTAAAACTTGACAGCCTTAATGAACCAGGCAGTCGATATTCCTAAAGTCCATATAACTAATCAACTTCATCCCCTCCTATTCTACCTTGCTGCCTCTCCATCCACTCCTTTGCTTTGCCATGTTAGCTCTCTATCCACTTCTGCTCCAACCTGTTACTTCTCCATCCACTCTTGTCCTCCATCCTGTTACCTCCATTCACTCTTGTGCTTTTTCCTGAAACTTGTCTACTCACTCTTGGTCCATAATGATATTTCTCCATCCACTCTAGTTTACTTAGTCCTATTACTTATCCCAGTACACTACCATACCAGTTTTACTCCTACACCCAACACACACCCCTGTGCCAGCCTTTACCCAATTCATGTAGAGTCTCCTTTGTTTCCCCTCCTCTGTAGTTCACTTGGTAACTCACATCTTGGCTCATAGTACCCCTAGCTAGTACCTCAGGTCCTGTGGCTCATAGTACTCCTAGTGTGTACCCCAGGTCCTGGCTTCAAGGACTACAAGCTTGTACTACAGGTCCTGGCCCTCCTAGCACTCTTTGCTTTGTACCCTAAGTCATTCCCCCCTCCCCCCACAAGCACCAAAATAAACACCCTAGTCCCCTAATTTCAGTAACTGCACTCAGTAGAATATGAAGGTAATGAAGACCCTTCACATATAGGTAAGTTAAGACCCCAAAAGTAAAAGTAAATTCTACATGATAAGTTGGGGAGTGTATTTACCTTAATAAGTTTCCTTCACCCCAAGTTCCAGCTGAACTTTGTGGTAATCCTGTAATCTCTTAGCGTGAAATTTAAGTGCCTTTTTCAATGAATTTGCAGATTTTGTCTTTGCAGTTCCTTCTTCTTTGACTGTGTGGTAATGATATAGAGTTCCATATTTGGTGCAATTGCTGAGCCCGACCAGGGAAGATATTGGTTGTAGTGGCTTTATGGGTGACCCACAAGCTGTGTAGCTCTTCCTTGCCAGGGTCCAATTTCATTATAGTGTAGGCTAAGGATTGTGGATGATAAGGGGCATACCTGGTGCAGCCAGCATATTAGCCTGGTGAATGTCATCTCCAGTATACTCCTTGGTCTGGGCACATCAAGGCAGCCAGCACACTCAGTGCAACATGTCCTACCTCCCCATTAAGCAATGGAGGCATATTTCATTATGTTCAGTTTTTATGTTCTTGATCTTTTATATTACTAAGAAAACTCTTTTTGGTAATATCTCCTTGGTCTGCTTCTTGGCTCTCATTTTTTCTTGCATCTCATGTGAGCTCCCAGCCAAACTGATGATGAAATTTATCTTACTATTTCAGATTCCTGCCTTCACTCTACGGGAGCATTCTATTCTTGTTCTCACATTGCTGAATACTGTAAGAATCATAATATGAAAATTTATGCTCTGATATATTGTGCATCGTTTACAAGCCTGTGAAAGAGTTCATGAATTTGTTTTGCCATTGTTGTCTGGACTGGATAGCCTTACACTGAAAGTGCTGTCTTTCACCTTCATGTATAGAAGTTTCATAATAATTTTATAAAAGATTATATATGAGATAGTTTCCAGGTATTGCTTGCTATCTTCTTCAGACATGCTGCCTTTTCAAAAATGCCTGCCACCACTACCTCCTACCTTAGAGCTGCTCCCTCAACCTATCCACTTGTTCATATCCTGAATGGCAAAGTTAATCCAGTTTTCTTTCATGCTGTCAGTGTATGAATTGGAGCAGTGTAACTCTGTTTTACAGCAAACTATTGCAATGAGGTCATATCCCCATGTGGCAATGATTCATTGTGCTCTTTTAGTTTTCTTCTCATATAGTGGCAGAGTAAAAATCTATACATTTTCTTAATTCATCCATCTTTATTGAGTGACAAAGGTTGTAGAATTTTTCAGCTAATTAACTGATGCAGTTAACCAACATATTCTGTTTACTGATTTAGATGTTAAGAAGTTACATCTACCTTTCCTAACAAAAAAGGAATCAATCTTGCTCTGTATGTTTTGTTAGAAAGAATTCACTTAATTGACATTGGCACATATCCCTTATACTGAGGCATTTAAGTGGTGTTCTTTCATCATACAGGGCTGTACTAGGAACTATTTTCCTTTCAGAATTGGAGAATCTCAACTTGCATAGCTCTAATCTTTACTTGTCTTGGGATTCTTTCTCCCTCTCAAGTAGAAATTTGATCTTTGGCCCCATATGTTTATTTCAAAATTTTTGCATAATTGATATGTTTCAGAGTTTTGCACGGAAGAGGAATTAATTGGGAGTTTGTGTTTTATGGTGTGTTGGAACTGTCTATTTGTTATCGCTTGGCATCATATGAACTGATTCACTTCGTACTCTTCCTATTCTTGTTTGAGGCAAGCCTGCTCTGTCTGCAGTACAAAAAAATAATTGGTTAAAGACCCTGGCTCTGGAATGTTTTTAAACAGACATTACTAGTTGCAGACTCTTCAACGACTAGTTACCAACTTTTAACTCCTCAGACTAATTAATTATCTAATAACCAATCCTAATCATCCAAGTACATCTACATAACAGTAATGGTGGTTTATATCTATCTATCTGTTGATCAATCTGTTGGGATAGTTGAGAAAGAATACTGCCCATGTACTCCCAGCATGTCACAGAAGGTGACTAATACGGGTAGGAGTGGGGAGCTAGAAGTCCTCCCCTCCTGTTTTACTTTTTCAAAAGGTGGAACAGAGAAGGGGCCACATGAAGATTTTCCCTCTAAGGCTCAGGCATCTGCTCTTGATGCTACCTTGCTAATGTAGGACATGGTGCTACCTTGCTGAAGCAGGGGGTAGCGATGCTGTTTCCTGTGAGGCATGGTAGTGCCAGGAATGGATGAAGACAAGCAAGCATGAATATGTGGTGATAAGATTGTAATGAAGATTACAGTGTAATAAAGATGAGGTTATAGTGAGGATATAAGTTAGCGAAGATGGCCTTTTTGACCTGACCCATTAAGGGATCCAAGCTAGGTTTACAGTAAGCCAAAGTAGGTGGTATGAGTAATGGTGTTTGTATATCTGTCTGTATACCTTTGCAAAAAAGTTACCTTGTCATATAAACATTCTAAACCCTAGGATGGGCCAATGGGGTGAAATGATCATGGCCTTAGAAATGAAGATGAGAATGTAGTGAAAAATATTATAGTAAACGTAAGGGTGAAGTGATAAGGGGGTCAGCAAAGGTACAAGGTAGAGTGAGGGTGAGTGTTTTGAAGATGGATTTTGACATCCTCAAGGAAATAATAATATCTTAAGGGTGTAGTGAAGATCAGTTGCTGTGAAGATGAAGGCATAGTGTAGATAAGGTTATAGACAAAATAATTGTCAGAAAAATTAGATTACAGTTAACGTAAGGGTGTAGTGAAACTGAGAATGTAACAAAGATGTAATTTAGTGAAAATGAGGATGCATTGAAGATGGCCTTTGACTTGATTCCCAAAATGATCCAAGCTAGGTTCATGGCTAGCCAAAAATGCTAGTAACCTGAATGCTGAATGGTTTTCTACATATTAATTATTGACCATATAAAGTCTATTGATTCATCATAAAGTGTCTCCAGATTGCTTACTGTCCTTAGACTGGTTCTAGTTGGGACATGCTTTGTTACAGTTATGTCTGGTGACAAATTCTGGAGTGACACTGTCTGGATAGCTTCATAATGTGTAGGTACGAACTCAATCCAACTTTTGTTTTCTTCAGTGATCCCAGTATTATAATTTCTTAGGTATTTGCTGTGCTGTCAATTGCTGCTATTACTGGCAAAATCTGAGAATGATTTCCCCAAATATAATATTCAGTTTACATTATTCAGTATTGAGATATTTCATCAGATAGCTGAAGACACTACTATTTTCAAGTCCTTATACACTTAAAAAGAGTACTCCTACATTCAAGTCCTTATACACTTAAATAGAGCTAAAAGAAGAGTGAGAGGACTTTTAAGGTGAAAATGAAGGGGTAGTCATAGTTAAGAATATAACATAGTAAAGTCATACACCATTCATCGCCAAGAACATCACTGGCAATAGAGAGATCAGCAACAAAACTTTTCTTACACAATGACAAATGTCAAAACCTGTGATAATTGTTAGAAGATTTGTATAATTACAAAGTGTGTTACCAATGGATCCTCACTAATAGCACCTCTCAAGTATATTCAAAGATCCTCACTGATAATACATCTCAAATATGTTAACTCCAAGAAACTCTCAAGTGATTGATGTCCAACACTCATATCACAATCTGGCACTTTATTCTTAGTAAATAAACAAGTTTGTGTACCATGTCTCTACATGAATCCTTTCTGTTTTCTACTGTTCCAATCTAGGGAACAAATGTTAACCTACAACATAAGTGCCCATGCTAAAGCCTGAAACCTCTGCTGAATTGTGGTGCCTCTGAAGGAGCCTTGGAACCATACTGGAGCTGGGGGTGCCCCTGCAGGATTCTGGGTAGCCTATGCTCTACATAGATCCCTTCTAGTGTACATTCACCATACACAAGGAGTGGTAAACGTAATAGTCATTATTCAAAACCAACAGGGAGAGACTTCAGATTCCAATATTGAGAATCTAGAGGCAGATGCCATTATTTTGCTCAGGCCAACTGTCAAGCCTCCAGATCCCTATGACAAAAGTGTTAAAGAAAATAGGGATACTAAGATAACCTCCTGCATGCTTAGTAATATTTCATTGCTTACAGCATCAGAGGTTAAACAAAGAACTGTGTAGAATGAATCAGGGTATATTATTGTACAAACGCTTCCTGTACCCTGGATCATGTGACACTTAGGATGATAATGGCTTCACAGTACCTGTAATGCCCTGGCTCATGGAACACTCAGATGGTAATGCTTGCACAGAACAGTACTTGAGTGACAATCTTGAATCACTGGGAACACAAATACGGGTAGTGCATTTGAGCAGAATGTTGTCATACAGGTAATATCATCTTCCCCCTGAATGTATTGGATGAGCACATAGATTAAAGGAATGAATAACATTATATAAGCATCCTCCTCAAGGGCCTACAAGGAAAGTAATCACAAAGAAAATTGCAAAGATATAGAAGTTATTGTAAATGAAAAAATTGTCTCAAGCGGAACACTGATAAGATATTTCAAGCCAAGTAATGAGTGGTGTGATAATGAGAACTTTCACATGAAGGAAACCAAGTTTTGAACATTTTCACTGTATAGTATAAGTAGGAAGTCACTAATTGAAGAGACAGAAATACACAAGTTAGAAGAAACAGCATTTTTTCACATGTAAAATTGATGGTTTGAAAGGTCTCAACCTCTACAGTCTACGAAGAAGGAGGGAGTGACATTTGATAATGTATCCATGAGAGCAAAAAAGAAGCAACTCAGCCAGGAAGATACAAAATTGGTGGGAATTATTCCCAAAAATGTAACAAAAAGATACTAAAAATGAGTGTCCTGAAACAAATCTGGAAAACTTATGTAAACCATTATCTGGAAAAATTAAGAAATATACTTGGTGTGACTTTAAGAACATTTGAAAGAAAACTAGAGTAATTGTTGAAATGAAACCCCGACGAACCTTGGACATACAGTTACACATGAGGAATGACAATATGTTGGTACAGTCACCAAAATTAAGAGAATTAAGTTACAGGGAAAAGCATGAGGAAAAAGGTGAGAACAAAGGACATAAGGGGAGTGAGGGAGGAATGGGATGTATTTAGGGAAGCAGTGATGGCTTGCGCAAAAGATGCTTGTGGCATGAGAAGAGTGGGAGGTGGGCAGATTAGAAAGGGTAGTGAGTGGTGGGATGAAGAAGTAAGATTATAAGTGAAAGAGAAGAGATAGGCATTTGGACGATTTTTGCAGGGAAATAATGCAAATGACTGGGAGATGTATAAAAGAAAGAGGCAGGAGGTCAAGAGAAAGGTGCAAGAGGTGAAAAAGAGGGCAAATGAGAGTTGGGGTGAGGGAGTATCATTAAATTTTAGGGAGAATAAAAATATGTTTAGGAAGGAGGTAAATAAAGTGCGTAAGACAAAGGAACAAATGGGAACTTCAGTGAATGGGGCTAATGGGGAGGTGATAACAAGTAGTGGTGATGTGAGGAGATGGAGTAAGTATTTTGAAGGTTTGTTGAATGTGTTTGATGATAAGAGTAGCAGATGTAGGGTGTTTTGGTCGAGGTGGTGTGCAAAGTGAGAGGGTTAGGGAGAATGATTTGGTAGACAAAGAAGAGGTAGTAAAAGCTTTGCGGAAGATGAAAGCCGGCAAGGCAGCAGCTTTGGATGGTAATGCAGTGGAATTTATTACAAAAGGGGGTGACTGTATTGTTGACTGTTGGTAAGGTTATTTAATGTATGTATGACTCATAGTGAGGTACCTGAGGATTGGCAGAATAACTGCATAGTGCCATTGTACAAAGGCAAAGGGGATAAGAGTGAGTGCTCAAATTACAGAGGTATAAGTTTGTTGAGTATTCCTGGTAAATTATATGGGAGGGTATTGATTGAGAGGGTGAAGGCATGTACAGAGCATCAGATTGGGGAAGAGCAGTGTGGTTTCAGAAGTGGTAGAGGATGTGTGGATCAGGTGTTTGCTTTGAAGAATGTATGTGAGAAATACTTAGAAAAGCAAATGGATTTGTATGTAGCATTTATGGATCTGGAGAAGGCATATGATAGAGTAGATAGAGATGCTCTATGGAAGGTATTAAGAATATATGGTGTGGGAGGAAAGTTGTTAGAAGCAGTGAAAACTTTTTATCGAGGATGTAAGGCATGTGTACGTGTAGGAAGAGAGGAAAGAGATTGGTTCTCAGTGAATGTAGGTTTGCGGCAGGGGTGTGTGATGTCTCCATGGTTGTTTAATTTGTTTATGGATGGGGTTGTTAGGGAGGTGAATGCAAGAGTTTTGGAGAGAGGGGCAAGTATGAAGTCTGTTGTAGATGAGAGAGCTTGGGAAGTGAGTCAGTTGTTGTTCGCTGATGATACAGCGCTGGTGGCTGATTCATGTGAGAAACTGCAGAAGCTGGTGACTGAGTTTGGTAAAGTGTGTGAAAGAAGAAAGTTAAGAGTAAATGTGAATAAGAGCAAGGTTATTAGGTACAGTAGGGTTGAGGGTCAAGTCAATTGGGAGGTAAGTTTGAATGGAGAAAAACTGGAGGAAGTAAAGTGTTTTAGATATCTGCGAGTGGATCTGGCAGCGGATGGAACCATGGAAGCGGAAGTGAATCATAGGGTGGGGGAGGGGGCGAAAATTCTGGGAGCATTGAAGAATGTGTGGAAGTCGAGAACATTATCTCGGAAAGCAAAAATGGGTATGTTTGAAGGAATAGTGGTTCCAACAATGTTGTATGGTTGCGAGGCGTGGGCTATGGATAGAATTGTGCGCAGGAGGGTGGATGTGCTGGAAATGAGATGTTTGAGGACAATATGTGGTGTGAGGTGGTTTGATCGATTAAGTAATGTAAGGGTAAGAGAGATGTGTGGAAATAAAAAGAGTGTGGTTGAGAGGGCAGAGGAGGGTGTTTTGAAATGGTTTGGGCACATGGAGAGAATGAGTGAGGAAAGATTGACCAAGAGGATATATGTGTCAGAGGTGGAGGGAACGAGGAGAAGTGGGAGACCAAATTGGAGGTGGAAAGATGGAGTGAAAAAGATTTTGAGTGATCGGGGCCTGAACATGCAGGAGGGTGAAAGGCGTGCGAGGAATAGAGTGTATTGGAACGATGTGGTATACCGGGGTCAACGTGCTGTCAATGGATTGAACCAGGGCATGTGAAGCGTCTGGGGTAAACCATGGAAAGTTCTGTGGGGCCTGGATGTGGAAAGGGAGCTTTGGTTTCGGTGCATTATTACATGACAGCTAGAGACTGAGTGTGAATGAATGGGGCCTTTGTTGTCATTTCCTAGCGCTACCTCACACACATGAGGGGCGAGGGGGTTGTTATTCCATGTGTGGCGAGGTGGCGATGGGAATAAATAAAGGCAGACAGTATGAATTATGTACATGTGTACATATGTATATGTCTGTGTGTGTATATATATGTGTACATTGAGATGTATAGGTATGTATATTTGCATGTGTGGACGTGTATGTATATACATGTGTATGTGGGTGGGTTGGGCCATTCTTTTGTCTGAATCCTTGCGCTACCCCGCTAATGCAGGAGACAGCGACAAAGCAAAATAAATAAATAAATTTTTTTTTTTCTTTTAAACTATTCGCCATTTCCCGCGTTAGCGAGGTAGCGTTAAGAATAGAGGACTGGGCCTTTTTCGGAATATCCTCACCTGGCCCCCTCTGTTCCTTCTTTTTTTTTTTTTGTCGCGGGAGACAGCGACAAAGCAAAAGAAAAATTTTTTTTTTTTTTTCTATTTTTTTTTTTGTCACTGTCTCCCGCGTTTGCGAGGTAGCGCAAGGAAACAGATGAAAGAAATGGCCCAACCCACCCCCATACACATGTATATACATACGTCCACACACGCAAATATACATACCTACACAAGCTTTCCATGGTTTACCCCAGACGCTTCACATGCCTTCATTCAGTCCACTGACAGCACGTCAACCCCGGTATACCACATCGCTCCAATTCACTCTATTCCTTGCCCTCCTTTCACCCTCCTGCATGTTCAGGCCCCGATCACACAAAATCTTTTTCACTCCATCTTTCCACCTCCAATTTGGTCTCCCTCTTCTCCTCGTTCCCTCCACCTCCGACACATATATCCTCTTGGTCAATCTTTCCTCACTCATTCTCTCCATGTGTCCAAACCATTTCAAAACACCCTCTTCTGCTCTCTCAACCACGCTCTTTTTATTTCCACACATCTCTCTTACCCTTACGTTACTTACTCGATCAAACCACCTCACACCACACATTGTCCTCAAACATCTCATTTCCAGCACATCCATCCTCCTGCGCACAACTCTATCCATAGCCCACGCCTCGCAACCATACAACATTGTTGGAACCACTATTCCTTCAAACATACCCATTTTTGCTTTCCGAGATAATGTTCTCGACTTCCACACATTCTTCAAGGCTCCCAGAATTTTCGCCCCCTCCCCCACCCTATGATCCACTTCTGCTTCCATGGTTCCATCCGCTCCCAGATCCACTCCCAGATATCTAAAACACTTCACTTCCTCCAGCCTCTCTCCATTCAAACTCACCTCCCAATTGACTTGACCCTCAACCCTACTGTACCTAATAACCTTGCTCTTATTCACATTTACTCTTAACTTTCTTCTTTCACATACTTTACCAAACTCAGTCACCAGCTTCTGCAGTTTCTCACATGAATCAGCCACCAGCGCTGTATCATCAGCGAACAACAACTGACTCACTTCCCAAGCTCTCTCATCCCCAACAGACTTCATACTTGCCCCTCTTTCCAAAACTCTTGCATTCACCTCCCTAACAACCCCATCCATAAACAAATTAAACAACCATGGAGACATCACACACCCCTGCCGCAAACCTACATTCACTGAGAACCAATCAATTTCCTCTCTTCCTACACGTACACATGCCTTACATCCTCGATAAAAACTTTTCACTGCTTCTAACAACTTGCCTCCCACACCATATATTCTTAATACCTTCCACAGAGCATCTCTATCAACTCTATCATATGCCTTCTCCAGATCCATAAATGCTACATACAAATCCATTTGCTTTTCTAAGTATTTCTCACATACATTCTTCAAAGCAAACACCTGATCCACACATCCTCTACCACTTCTGAAACCACACTGCTCTTCCCCAATCTGATGCTCTGTACATGCCTTCACCCTCTCAATCAATACCCTCCCATATAATTTACCAGGAATACTCAACAAACTTATACCTCTGTAATTTGAGCACTCACTCTTATCCCCTTTGCCTTTGTACAATGGCACTATGCACGCATTCCGCCAATCCTCAGGCACCTCACCATGAGTCATACATACATTAAATAACCTTACCAACCAGTCAACAATACAGTCACCCCCTTTTTTAATAAATTCCACTGCAATACCATCCAAACCTGCTGCCTTGCCGGCTTTCATCTTCCGCAAAGCTTTTACTACCTCTTCTCTGTTTACCAAATCATTTTCCCTAACCCTCTCACTTTGCACACCACCTCGACCAAATTACCCTATATCTGCCACTCTATCATCAAACACATTCAACAAACCTTCAAAATACTCACTCCATCTCCTTCTCACATCACCACTACTTGTTATTACCTCCCCATTTGCGCCCTTCACTAAAGTTCCCATTTGCTCCCTTGTCTTACGCACTTTATTTACCTCCTTCCAGAACATCTTTTTATTCTCCCTAAAATATATATATATATATATATATATATATATATCTTTCTTTTCTTTCATACCATTCGCCATTTCCCGCATTAGCGAGGTAGCGTTAAGAACAGAGGACTGGGCCTTAGAGGGAATATCCTCACCTGGCCCCCTTCTCCGTTCCTTCTTTTGGAAAATTAAAAAAAAAAAAAAAAAAAACGAGAGGGGAGGATTTCCAGCCACCCGCTCCCTCCCCTTTTAGTCGCCTTCTACGACACGCAGGGAATACGTGGGAAGTATTCTTTCTCCCCTAACCCCAGGGATATATATATATATATATATATATATATATATATATATATATATATATATTCCCTGGGGATAGGGGAGAAAGAATACTTCCCACGTATTCCCTGCGTGTTGTAGAAGGTGACTAAAAGGGGAAGGGAGCGGGGGGCTGGAAATCCTCCCCTCTTTTTTTTTTTTTTTTTTTTTTTTTTCCAAAAGAAGGAACAGAGAAGAGGTCCAGGTGAGGATATTCCCTCAAAGGCCCAGTCCTCTGTTCTTGACGCTACCTCGCTATCGCGGGAAATGGCGAATAGTATGAAAAAAAAAAAAAAATGAATATATATATATATATATATATATATATATATATATATATATATATATATTATCCCTGGGGATAGGGGATTAAGAATACTTCCCACGTATTCCCTGCGTGTCATAGAAGGCGACTAAAAGGGGAGGGAGCGGGGGGCTGGAAATCCTCCCCTCTCGTTTTTTTTTTAATTTTCCAAGGGAAGGAACAGAGGGGGCCAGGTGAGGATATTCCAAAAAAGGCCCAGTCCTCTGTTCTTGGCGCTACCTCGCTAACGCGGGAAATGACGAATGGCTTGAAAGAAAGAAAAGATATATATATATATATATATATATATATATATATATATATATATATATATATATATCTTTTTTTTTTTTAAACTATTTGCCATTTCCCGCGTTGGCGAGGTAGCGTTAAGAACAGAGGACTGGGCCTTTTTTGGAATATCCTCACCTGGCCCCCTCTGTTCCTTCTTTTGGAAAATTAATGTATTAATGTATTAATGTATTAATGTATTTCATACATATTTGCCATTTCCCGTGTTAGTAAGGTAGCGTTAAGAACAGAGGACCAGCCCTTAGAGGGAATATCCTTACTTGGCCCCCTTTTCTCTTCCTTCTTCTAGAAAAATTAAAACAGGAAGGGAGGATTTCCAGTCCCCTGCTCCCTCCCCTTTTAGTCACCTACAACATGCAGAGAATATATATTTATGTACATAAGCACCCAAACACACACATTTACATATCAACGTATACACACATACATATACATATCAATGTATACACATGTACATACATATACATACACATATGCAGATATATACATATACATATGTGCATATTCATACTTGCTTGTCTTCTTCCATTCCTGGCACTACCCCACCCCCACAGGAAACAGCATCGCTACCCCATGCTTCAGCGTGGTAGTACTAGGAAAACAGACAAAAAAAAGGCCACGTTCATTCACACTAATAAATATTTGCCATTTTCCACTTTCGTGAGGTAGTGCTCCAGAACAGATGACTAAGCCTTAGAGGAAAAACTCCTCATTTGGCCCCCTTCTCTGTTCCTTCCTTTGGAAAAGTAAACCTGGTTGGGAAGATTTCCAGCCACCCAGTCAGGGGTTGGTGAGAGGACAAGAGCACAGGACGGAGTAGCAGTACTCCTGAAGCAGGAGTTGTGAGAATATGTGATAGAGTGTGAGAAAGTAAACTCTAGATTGATATGGGTAAAACTGAAAGTGGGTGGAGAGATATTGGTGATTATTGGTGCCTATACACCTAGTCATAAAAAGAAAGATCATGAGAGGCAAGTGTTTTGGGAGCAGCTGAGTGAGCGTGTTCGTAGCTTTCATGCACGAGACCGGGTTCTAGTGATGGGTGATTTGAATGCAAAGGTGAGTAATGTGGCAGTTGAGGGTATAATTGGTGTACATGGGGTGTTCAGTGTTGTAAATGGAAATGACGAAGAGCTTTTGGATTTGTATGCTGAAAAAGGACTGGTGATTGGGAATACCAGAGCTATACATAAATATATGTATGAAAGTAAGAGAGATGGCCAGAGGGCATTATTGGATTACGTGTTAATTGATAGTCGCATGAAAGAGAGACTTTTGGATGTTAATATGCTGAGAGGGGCAGCTGGAGGGGTGTCTGACCATTATCTTGTAGAGGCGAAGGTAAAGATTTGTAAATGTTTTCAGAAAAGAAGAGAATATGTTGGGGTGAAGAGAGTGGTGAGAGTAAGTGAGCTTGGAGACTTGAGTGAGGAAGTACCAGGAGAGACTGAGTGCAGAGTGGTAAAAGGTGAGAGCAAATGACGTAAAGGGAGTGGGGGAGGAATGGGATGTATTTAGGGAAGAAGTGATGGCTTGCACAAAAGATGCTTGTGGCATGAGAAAGGTGGGAGGTGGGCACATTAGAAAGGGTAGTGAGTGGTGGGATAAAGAAGTGAGATTGTTAGTGAAAGAGAAGAGAGAGGCGTTTGGACAATTTTTGCAGGGAAGTAGTGCGAATGACTGGAAGAAAGAGGCAAGTCAAGAGAAGGGCGCAAGAGGTGAGAAAGAGGGCAAATGGGAGTTGGGGTGAGAGAGTGTCATTAAATCTTAAGAATGAAAAGATGTTTTGAAAAGAGGTAAATAACATGTGTAAGACAAGAAAACAAATGGGAACATTGGTGAAGGGGGCTAATGGGAGGTAAAAACAGGTAGTGGTGAAGTGAGAAGAAGATGGAGTTAGTATTTTGAAGGTTTGTTGAATGTATTTGATGATAGATTGGCAGATATAGGGTGTTTTGGTTGAGGTGGTGTGCGAAGTGAGAGGGGTCAGGGTACGGGAGAATGCTTTGGTAAACAGAGAAGAAGTAATGAAAGCTTTGCTGAAGATGAAAGCTGGCAAGGTGGTGGGTTAAGATGGTATTGCAGTGGAGTTTATTTAAAAAGGGGTGACTGTGTTGTTGACTGGTTGGTAAGGATATTCAATGTATGTATGGTTCATGAAGTGCCTGAGGATTGGTGGAATGCATGCATATCACCATTGTACAAAGGCAAAGGGGATAAAGGTCAATATTCAAATTACAGAGGTATAAGTTTGTTGAATATTCCCGAGAAATTGTATCATATCTACACCACCAAAATTATCACATACTTTATCACTACTACCGATAGAATCATATCCTTATCACCACCTCTATTACTGTAAGCAATGTATTGTCAGCTATAGAAGCATTATATCATATCATCATTTGCCACAATAAGCATCATATCAACCTCACCATCAGAACCACTGTGTCAACATTACCACCAGAAGCACTGTGTCACATCACTACCATAAACATTATGCCAACACTACCACCATAGGCATTGTGGAACATCCCTACCAATAGCATTGTCTCACCATCACCACCATAAGCACTGTATCATCACCACCACTATAAGCATTGTTACATCACTACCATAAGCATTGTATCACATTACCACCATTAGCATTGTACCAGCATCACCACCATGAGCAGTGTATCAACAGTACCATCATGAGCACTGTGGTAACAGTACCACCATATGACCACCATAATCAGTGTCAAAATTATCCCATACACACTTTGTCGATATTACCACCATAATAAGCACTGTATAACCATCACCACTATAAGCATTTTGTCAACATTACCACCACAATCATAGTCAACATCACCAACATAAGCACTGTGTCAACATTATCACTGTAATTACTGTGTCAACATCATTATTATGAGCAGTGTCAACATCACCACCATAAGCACTGTCAACATCACCACCATAAACACTGTTTCAACACCACCAACATAATCATTGTTGCAACATCACCACCATAAGCATCGTATAAGCATCACCATAAGTATTTTGTCAACATCACCTCCATAAGCACTGTTGACATCACCACCACCATATCATTGTGTCAACACCACCACCATAAGCATTGTGTCAATGTCACCTGCATACACATTGCATCAACATGACCTCCATAACACCACCAACATAACCACTATATCAACACTGAGATAAGCATCATACTATCACAAATTTCATATCACCACCATAATTATCTTAATACTAATATAGCATTGTATTGTCATCACCAAAACATCATATCATCTTCACACCACAACCTTAAGCATATCATCGACCACCATTAATATCACCATCTTTACCATAAGCTTGTATCACCATCACCATATATACAACATATAACTTTCATCACCATAAGCATTATGTCATCACCATTAGTATCTTATCATTTCCATCTTTCTAAGAATCTTATTGTTACAGTACATCATTTTTACTGCCTCTGTTAGTATCATATCACCACAACCATAAGTATCAATACCACCATAAGTATTGTGTCATCAACACCACAAAAAGTATATCATCAATACTACCATAAACATCATATTATCAGCATTACTAATAAACTTCATATAATTATTACCACCATTATCATGAGCTTTATAATCTCACCACCATTATCATAAGCATTATAACAGCACCACTTCCATAAACTTCTGTTGTCTTCATCACCACCACTACTCTAAGCATCATGTCATCAGCACTACGACTGCCATAAATACATCATCACCACCATCATAAATTTCTCATCATCGCTACAAGTGTCAAATCATCGACAGCAACAGTAGCAGAAACTTCAGGCAGATTGAGAACAACAACATAATGTAATCTTATTTCAGGTAGCATGTATTTAGTCAGAATTTTCCTCCTCATTCAAATACATGCTGTTCTAATCTAAAGTGAATTTTATTTTTTGAATGAAATTTCCCTTAAGATTGTTACCCCCTCCTGTCACTCAGCTCTTCTCCCAGCCAGTGTAATAGTTTAAGAGTGATCTGGTATCCAAATAACCAATTTGTCTTCATGCTCTGCTGACCAGTCTCTGCTTGCTATTCCTGCCACCAGTCTTACTTCTACTTATTTCCAATGTTGAGGTTCCCCTAACAGCAACATCTAGTGGGGTGCCCTAAACAACAACAGCTTCGCCTCCTAATGGGTACTTGAGCACATGACCTGACCTGCCCACCCTGCTGCCGGCAGGTCAGACTTCATCACCATCTGGCTCTTTACCGGTCCTGCACTCCACCTGTCAGACGGCACTCAAGGCCTGCAACTCAGAGCCAGTCTGCAGGAGGCTCCTCGACCCTGTGTTGGCCATGTGCGACAATGAATGCAACCGCGAGGCCTGTATGAACAACCTCCAAACTTTCTACCGGAACGTTGAGTCCAAATGGGCACTGGAGGTGGCCTTCTGCCTGTGCAAGTGAGTGCCGTGTGTGTGTGTGTGTGTGTGTGTGTGTGTGTTCAAAATTACCTATGTGTGTATATGGGTAAGGTGTCCCAATTCATAATCTTTCATTTCCGTCTTTTGTCCACTGCTCTCCTCATATACTTCCTTTTTCTTTAATATATTCCACTTAATCCTGTACCACATCTTAATCTCATATTTGTCTCTTCAATTTTGTATTGCTATCCTCATTCATTTTCCCTTTACATAACATATTGCACATGACTACTGCCCTTTCACTAAGAAATTTAGTGAACAAATTATTGAATGAAAACTGTTACTAAACGGGAACTGATTAACCTAGTTTGGTAACTTTATTGACCACCTGCTTTTAATTCAAATACAAGTATACACACGCAAAGTGGGCTTTCTCCAAAATTATGAGCCATATGATGCTGTCATTTATCAAACTTGAGTATATAAAGACCACTAAGAAAATTTATGCCGAGGCGTTAATGCTCAGTGCAACAGAGCAGGATGAAATAGACTTTTAGCTTAGCTTCCAGTCAACAATTTTCTCATAAAGCTCCAAAACAACATGGTTGCGTAAACAAAATAATACTAATATCACTGCAAACAAAACAAAGAAGGTATCAAGTATCAAAGTTGTGGATTTTAAGGGACTTGCACAAGAGATTGGGAAAGCTGTGATAATATCCAAAGTTAAGAAATACATGGTCATAGTAGACATGCTAGAAGAGAGACTTGTGGAACTAAAAGGCATTGTAGAGGATCAAGAAAAAGGCAAGAAAGCACTAAGAGAAGTTAATAATCTGGAGAATTCTGTGTCTGGGTATGACAGAAAGATCAAAACATTTGAGATTACCCTCAATATGGGACAATATCAAAAATCATTAACACAGTAGTAATCAGAGAACCCCTGTAGAAAAAACTAGGTAACATGTTTAAAAACGTTTTCACAGTGAAAAACACTGACCCCATCACTAGTTAGAAGGTTTGGGGAGGAGGCTCTACAAAACATTGAGATATCTGGAAAATACATTAACAGAATACTGAATGGTTTTGATTCATGCAAGGCTCATGATCCTCATGAAATTTAACCATATGTACTCAATATATGTGCAGATACACAGGACAAAGCTCTTGAAATACTGTGCAAGATGCTGCTGGAGAAAGGAAAAGTGGCAAGGGATTAGTAAGGGGCAAAAGTCATACCCCTTTGAGATGGGAGACCAATAAGAGGTGCTGAGCTACAGACAAGTCTCCATGACAAGTGTATTTTGTAATGTACTGGAAAAGGTCACCAGAAAGCAAATGGATGACTTTCTACAAAAAGAAATTACCCAAGTAAGAGAATGGAGGTCTTGTATAACAAACCTTTTAAATTTCTATCAGAGAATGAGGTCCCACTTAGACAAAAGAAGGGGCTGGATAGATGTTTTATATCTGGACTGCCAGAAAGCATTTGATACAGTACTGCACGGGAGGCTAATTAAGAAGTTGGTGTACCAGGCAAGAATAAGGGGTAGACTCCTTCAATGGACAGATTATGTTAGTGGAAGGGAAGAAAGGATACATGTCAGAGGAGCCTTCTCCAAATGAGCGAAGTCACCAGCAGAGTGCTACTAGGTTTTGTTTAAGGACCTTTACTCTTCTTGATTTACGTAAATGACTTGCCTGCAAGTATGAACTCTTATCTGAAAGTGTTTGCATCTGAAGTAAAAGTCTTGAGAGAAAAGAAAAGTAAGGAAGACTGCATCAGCTTATAAGGGGACCCAGACAAACTGAAGTTGATGAAATTCAACTGAAGTAAATGTAATGTAAAGAGGATGGGACAAAGTGAAAGAAGACTTCAGTGTGACTAATATCTAGTAGGAGACAAGCATCAGGATTGTGTGTGAGAGAGGGACTTGGGAATTTACATTTTCCCTAACCTGTTGCCAGAGTCCAATATTAGGAAAACAGTAGGGGAGACAAAAGTTTATTGGTGAATATCAAAATAGCTTTCAAGTATATGGACAAGGAAACATTTAGGAAGCTCTTCATATCCTATATAAAGCCAAAACTAAAATACACTTTCAAGTTTGTTCATCACACCGAAAAAGGCACAAGGAGCAAATAAGAAGATCCAGTGCAGGACAACAAAGATGACACTGGAATTAGGAGAGCTGAGTAACAGGTAAAGGATAAAGGCTTTAAATTTACCAGTCTTGGAAGAAAGAAGAATGAGGGTGACTTAATCACAATCTTTAAGTTTTCAAAACAGATTGATGGTATGGACAGTGAACAGAAAGAACAGAATGCCTTGCCGGCTTTCATCTTCCGCAAAGCTCTTACTACCTCTTCTCTGTTTACCAAATCATTTTCCCTAACCCTCTCACTTTGCACACCACCTCGACCAAAACACCCTGTATCTGCCACTCTATCATCAAACACATTCAACAAACCTTCAAAATACTCACTCCATCTCCTTCTCACATCACCACTACTTGTTATCACCTCCCCATCAGCCCCCTTCACTGAAGTTCCCATTTGTTCACTCGTCTTACGCACTTTATTTACCTCCTTCCAAAACAACTTTTTATTCTCCCTAAAATTTAATGATACTCTCTCAACCCAACTCTCATTTGCCCTCTTTTTCACCTCTTGCACCTTTCTCTTGACCTCCTGCCTCTTTCTTTTATACATCTCCCACTCATTTGCATTATTTCCCTGCAAAAATCATCCAAATGCCTCTCTCTTCTCTTTCACTAATAATCTTACTTCTTCATCCCACCACTCACGACCCTTTCTAATCTGCCCACCTCCCATATATATATATATATATATATATATATATATATATATATATATATATATATATATATATATTATTATCTTTTTTATTATACTTTGTCGCTGTCTCCCGCGTTTGCGAGGTAGCGCAAGGAAACAGACGAAAGAAATGGCCCAACCCCCCCCCATACACATGTATATACATACGTCCACACACGCAAATATACATACCTACACAGCTTTCCATGGTTTACCCCAGACGCTTCACATGCCTTGCTTCAATCCACTGACAGCACGTCAACCCCGGTATACCACATCCCTCCAATTCACTCTATTCCTTGCCCTCCTTTCACCCTCCTGCATGTTCAGGCCCCTATCACACAAAATCTTTTTCACTCCATCTTTCCACCTCCAATTTGGTCTCCCTCTTCTCCTTGTTCCCTCCACCTCCGACACATATATCCTCTTGGTCAATCTTTCCTCACTCATTCTCTCCATGTGCCCAAACCACTTCAAAACACCCTCTTCTGCTCTCTCAACCACGCTCTTTTTATTTCCACACATCTCTCTTACCCTTACGTTACTCACTCGATCAAACCACCTCACACCACACATTGTCCTCAAACATCTCATTTCCAGCACATCCATCCTCCTGCGCACAACTCTATCCATAGCCCACGCCTCGCAACCATACAACATTGTTGGAACCACTATTCCTTCAAACATACCCATTTTTGCTTTCCGAGATAATGTTCTCGACTTCCACACATTCTTCAAGGCCCCCAGGATTTTCGCCCCCTCCCCCACCCTATGATCCACTTCCGCTTCCATGGTTCCATCCGCTGCCAGATCCACTCCCAGATATCTAAAACACTTCACTTCCTAGAGTTTTTCTCCATTCAAACTCACCTCCCAATTGACTTGACCCTCAACCCTACTGTACCTAATAACCTTGCTCTTATTCACATTTACTCTTAACTTTCTTCTTCCACACACTTTTCCAAACTCAGTCACCAGCTTCTGCAGTTTCTCACATGAATCAGCCACCAGCGCTGCATCATCAGCGAACAACAACTGACTCACTTCCCAAGCTCACTCATCCCCAACAGACTTCATACTTGCCCCTCTTTCCAAAACTCTTGCATTTACCTCCCTAACAACCCCATCCATAAACAAATTAAACAACCATGGAGACATCACACACCCCTGCCGCAAACCTACATTCACTGAGAACCAATCACTTTCCTCTCTTCCTACACGCACACATGCCTTACATCCTCGATAAAAACTTTTCACTGCTTCTAACAACTTTCCTCCCACACCATATATTCTTAATACCTTCCACAGAGCATCTCTATCAACTCTATCATATGCCTTCTCCAGATCCATAAATGCTACATACAAATCCATTTGCTTTTCTAAGTATTTCTCACATACATTCTTCATAGCAAACACCTGATCCACACATCCTCTACCACTTCTGAAACCACACTGCTCTTCCCCAATCTGATGCTCTGTACATGCCTTCACCCTCTCAATCAATACCCTCCCATATAATTTACCAGGAATACTCAACAAACTTATACCTCTGTAATTTGAGCACTCACTCTTATCCCCTTTGCCTTTGTACAATGGCACTATGCACGCATTCCGCCAATCCTCAGGCACCTCACCATGAGTCATACCTACACTAAATAACCTTACCAACCAGTCAACAATACAGTCACCCCCTTTTTTAATAAATTCCACTGCAATACCATCCAAACCTGCTGCCTTGCCGGCTTTCATCTTCCGCAAAGCTTTCACTACCTCTTCTCTGTTTACCAAATCATCTTCCCTAACCCTCTCACTTTGCACACCACCTCGACCAAAACACCCTATATCTGCCACTCTATCATCAAACACATTCAACAAACCTTCAAAATACTCACTCCATCTCCTTCTCACATCACCACTACTTGTTATCACCTCCCCATTTGCGCCCTTCACTGAAGTTCCCATTTGCTCCCTTGTCTTACGCACTTTATTTACCTCCTTCCAGAACATCTTTTTATTCTCCCTAAAATTTAATGATACTCTCTCACCCCAACCCTCATTTGCCCTTTTTTTCACCTCTTGCACCTTTCTCTTGACCTCCTGTCTCTTTCTTTTATACATCTCCCACTCAATTGCATTTTTTCCCTGCAAAAATCGTCCAAATGCCTCTCTCTTCTCTTTCACTAATACTCTTACTTTTTCATCCCACCACTCACTACCCTTTCTAATCAACCCACCTCCCACTCTTCTCATGCCACAAGCATCTTTTGCGCAATCCATCACTGATTCCCTAAATACATCCCATTCCTCCCCCACTCCCCTTACTTCCATTGTTCTCACCTTTTTCCATTCTGTACTCAGTCTCTCCTGGTACTTCCTCACACAGGTCTCCTTCCCAAGCTCACTTACTCTCACCACCCTCTTCACCCCAACATTCACTCAGTGGTGTAAATGGAAATGGTGAAGAGCTTGTAGATTTATGTGCTGAAAAAGGACTGATGATTGAGAATACCTGGTTTAAAAAGCGAGATATACATAAGTATACTTATGTAAGTAGGAGAGATGGCCAGAGAGCGTTATTGGATTACGTGTTAATTGACAGGCATGTGAGAGAGACTTTTGGATGTTAATGTGCTGAGAGGTGCAACTGGAGGGATGTCTGATCATTATCTTATGGAGGCTAAGGTGAAGATTTGTATGGGTTTTCAGAAGAGTGAATATATATATATATATATGTATATATATATATATATATATATATATATATATATATATATATATATATATATATATATATATATATATATATATTTTTCTTTTTTTTTTTTGCTTTGTCGCTGTCTCCCGCGTTTGCGAGGTAGCGCAAGGAAACAGACGAAAGAAATGGCCCAACCCACCCCCATGTATATACATACGTCCACACACGCAAATATAATACCTACACAGCTTTCCATGGTTTACCCCAGACGCTTCACATGCCCTGATTCAATCCACTGACAGCACGTCAACCCAAGGATAATATATATATATATATATATATATATATATATATATATATATATATATATATATATATATATATATATATATATATTATCCCTGGGGATAGGGGATTAAGATTAAGAATACTTCCCACGTATTCTCTGCGTGTCATAGAAGGCGACTAAAAGGGGAGGGAGTGGGGGGCTGGAAATCCTCCCCTCTCGTTTTTTTTTTTAAATTTTCCAAAAGAAGGAACAAAGGGGGCCAGGTGAGGATATTCCAAAAAAGGCCCAGTCCTCTGTTCTTAGCGCTACCTCGCTAACGCAGGAAATGGCGAATAGTTTAAAAGAAAAAGAAAATATATATATATATGTTGAGCTGAAGAGAGTGGTGAGAGTAAGTGAGCTTGGAAAGGAGACTTGTGTGAGGAAGTACCTGGAGAGATTGAGTGCAGAATGGAGAAAGGTGAGAGCAAATGACGTAAGGGGAGTGGGGGAGGAATGGGATGTATTTAGAGAAGCAGTGATGGCTTGCGCAAAAGATGCCTGTGGCATGAGAAAGGTGGGAGGTGGGCAGATTAGAAAGGGTATGAGAGGTTGGGATGAAGAAGTAAGATTGTTAGTGAAAAAGAATAGAGAGGCTTTTGGACAATTTTTGCAGCAAAATAGTGCAAATGACTGGGAAATGTATAAAAGAAAGAGGCAAGAGGTCAAGAGAAAGGTGCAAGAGGTGACAAAGAGGGCAAATGAGAGTTGGGGTTAGAGAGTATCTTTAAATTTTAGGGAAAATAAAAAGATGTTTTGGAAGGAGGTATATGAAGTGCATAAGAGCGTAAACCATGGAAAGTTTTGTGGGGCCTGGATGCAAAAAGGGAGCTGTAGTTTCAGTGCATTAAACATGACAGCTAGAGACTGAGTGTGAACGAATATGGCCTTTGTTGTCTTTTCCTAGTGCTATCTCGCACGCATGCAGGGGGAGAGGGGTGTCATTTCATGTGTGGCAGGGTGGCGGCGGGAATACATGAAGGCAGCATGTATGAATATGTACATGTGTATATATGTATGTGTCTGTGTATGTATATGTATGTATACGTTGAAATGTATGGGTATGTATATGTGCATGTGTGGGCGTTTATGTATATACATGTGTATGTGGGTGGGATGGGCCATTCTTTCGTCTGTTTCCTTGTGCTACCTCACTAATGCAGGAGACGTCCTAGCTTCGTCTCTTTGATGTATATCAACTGACTGTTATATTTCTCTCTTGTGTCTCCCCTGATGATGTGATTATTACACGGAAGTGCACTTGGGAACTTTTCATGTTTCATTTTCCCCGTGGACTCATAGGAATAGGGGGCTAGAAATCCTCCCCTCTCATTTTTTTTTTTTTCTTTTTTTCCCCAAAAGAAGGAACAGAGAAGGGGGCCAGGTGAGGATATTCCCTCAAAGGCCCAGTACTCTGTTCTTAACGCTACCTCGCTAATGCGGGAAATGGCGAATAGTATAAAAGATATATATATATATATATATATATATATATATATATATATATATATATATATATATATATATGTAAAGTGTGTGAAAGAAGAAAGTTAAGAGTAAATGTGAATAAGAGCAAGGTTATTAGGTACAGTAGGGTTGAGGGTCAAGTCAATTGGGAGGTGAGTTTGAATGGAGAAAAACTGGAGGAAGTGAAGTGTTTTAGATATCTGGGAGTGGATCTGGCAGCGGATGGAACCATGGAAGCGGAAGTGGATCATAGGGTGGGGGAGGGGGCGAAAATTCTGGGGGCCTTGAAGAATGTGTGGAAGTCGAGAACATTATCTCGGAAAGCAAAAATGGGTATGTTTGAAGGAATAGTGGTTCCAACAATGTTGTATGGTTGCGAGGCGTGGGCTATGGATAGAGTTGTGCGCAGGAGGATGGATGTGCTGGAAATGAGATGTTTGAGGACAATGTGTGGTGTGAGGTGGTTTGATCGAGTGAGTAACGTAAGGGTAAGAGAGATGTGTGGAAATAAAAAGAGCATGGTTGAGAGAGCAGAGGAGGGTGTTTTGAAGTGGTTTGGGCACATGGAGAGAATGAGTGAGGAAAGATTGACCAAGAGGATATATGTGTCGGAGGTGGAGGGAACGAGGAGAAGAGGGAGACCAAATTGGAGGTGGAAAGATGGAGTGAAAAAGATTTTGTGTGATCGGGGCCTGAACATGCAGGAGGGTGAAAGGAGGGCAAGGAATAGAGTGAATTGGAGCGATGTGGTATACCGGGGTTGACGTGCTGTCAGTGGATTGAATCAAGGCATGTGAAGCGTCTGGGGAAAACCATGGAAAGCTGTGTAGGTATGTATATTTGCGTGTGTGGACGTATGTATATACATGTGTATGGGGGGGGTTGGGCCATTTCTTTCGTCTGTTTCCTTGCGCTACCTCGCAAACGCGGGAGACAGCGACAAAGTATAAAAAGAAAAAAAAAAAAAAAAAATGTATGTTCATATTCACACTTGCTTGCCTTCATCCATTCCTGGCACAACCCCACCCCACAAGAAACAGCATTGCTGCCCTCTGCTTCAGCAAGGTATATATAAAGATATATACAAATATTTCTAATTCATATTTCCCATTTTCTGTGTTAGCAAGGTAGCATTAAGAACAGAGGACTGAGCCTTAGAGAGGATATCCTCACTTGGCCCCCTTCTCTGTTCCTTTTTTGGGAAAAGTGGGAGGGGAGGATTCACACACACACACACACACACACACACACACACACACACACACCCACACCTGCTCCCTCCCCTTTTAGTCGCCTTCTACGATACGCAAGGAATACGTGGGAAGTATTCTTCCTCCCCAATCCCAGGGAAATATATATGTATATATGTGTGTGTGTGTGTGTGTGTGTGTGTGTGTGTGTGTGTGTGTGTGTGAGTGTGTTATTGAAAGAGAAGAGAGAGGCATTTGGAAGAGACTTGCAGTGAAGTAGTGCAAATGACTGGTAGATGTATAAAAGAAAGTGGCAGAAGGTTAATAGAAAAGTGCAAGAGGTGAAAAGAAGGGCCTAATAACCTTGCTCTTATTCACATTTACTCTCTCTCTCTCTCTCTCTCTCTATATATATATATATATATATATATATATATATATATATATATATATTTTTTTTTTTTTTTTTTTTATACTTTGTCGCTGTCTCCCGCGTTTGCAAGGTAGCGCAAGGTTTACCCCAGACGCTTCACCTGCCTTGATTCAATCCATACTATTCGCTATTTCCCGCGATAGCGAGGTAGCGTTAAGAACAGAGGACTGGGCCTTTGAGGGAATATCCTCACCTGGCCCTCTTCTCTGTTCCTTCTTTTGGAAAAAAAAAATATATATATATATATATATATATATATATATATATATTAATTTATTTTACTTTGTCGCTGTCTCCCACATTAGCGAGGTAGCACAAGGAAACAGACGAAAGAATGGCCCAACCCACCCACATACACATGTATATACATACACATCCACACACACAAATATACATACCTATACATCTCAACGTATACATACATATACACACACAGACATATATATATATATATACACATGTACATAATCCATACTGTCTGTCTTTATTCATTCCCACCGCCACCCTGCCACATATAAAATAACATCCCCCTCCCCCCACATGTGCACTAGGAAAAGACAACAAAGGCCACATTTGTTCACTCTCAGTCTCTAGTTGTCATGTAATGATGCACCAAAACCACAGCTCCCTTTCCACATCCAGGCCCCACAGAACTCTTCAAGGTTTACCCCAGACGCTTCACATGCCCTGGTTCAATCCATTGACAGCACGTCCAACCCAGTATACCACATCGTTCCAATTCACTCTATTCCTTGCATGCCTTTCACCCTCCTGCATGTTCAGGCCCCGATCACTCAAAATCTTTTTCACTCCATCTTTTCACCTCCAATTTGGTCTCCCACTTCTTCTCATTCCCTCCATCTCTGACACATATATCCTCTTGCTCAATCTTTCCTCACTCATTCTCTCAATGTGACCAAACCATTTCAAAACACCCTCTTCTGCTCTCTCAACCACACTCTTTTTATTACCACACATCTCTCTTACCCTTACATTACTTAGTCGATCAAACCACCTCACACCACAATATGTCCTCAAACATCTCATTTCCAGCACATCCAACTTCCTCCGCACAACTCTATCTATAGCCCATGCCTCACAACCATATAACATTGTTGGAACCACAATTCCTTCAAACATACCCACGTTTGCTTTCCAAGATAATGTTCTGGACTTCCACACATTCTTCAACGCTCCCAGAATTTTTGCCTCCTCCCCCACCCTATGATCCACTTCCAATTCCATGGTTCCATCCGCTGCCAGATCCACTCCCAGATATCTAAAACACTTTACTTCCTCCAGTTTTTCTCCATTCAAACTTACCTCCCAATTGACCTGACCTGTCCCTTAACCCTACTGTACCTAATAACCTTGCTCTTATTCACATTTACTCTTAACTTTCTTCTTTCACACACTTTACCAAATTCAGTCACCAGCTTCTGCAGTTTCTCACATGAATCAGCCACCAGTGCTGTATCATCAACGAACAACAACTGACTCACTTCCCAAGCTCTCTCATCCACAACAGACTGCATACTTGCCCCTCTTTACAAAACTCTTGCATTCACCACCCTAACAACCCCATCCATAAACAAATTAAACAGCCATGGAGACATCACACACCCCTGCCACAAACCAACATTCACTGAGAACCAATCACTTTCCTCTCTTCCTACACGTAAACATAAATTGCATCCTTGATAAAAACTTTTCACTGCTTCTAACAACTTGCCTCCCACACCATATATTCTTAATACCTTCCACAGAGCATCTCTATCACTCTATCATATGCCTTCTCCAGATCCATAAATGCTACATACAAATCCATTTGCTTTTCTAAGTATTTCTCACATACATTCTTCAAAGCAAACACCTGATCCACACATCCTCTACCACTTCTGAAACCATACTGCTCTTCCCCAATCTGATGCTCTGTACATGCCTTCACCCTCTCAATCAATACCCTCCCATATAATTTCCCTGGAATACTCAAGAAACTTATACCTGTAATTTGAGCACTAACTTTTATCCCCTTTGCCTTTGTACAATGGCACTATGCAAGCATTCCGCCAATCCTCAGGCACCTCACCATGAGTCATACATACATACATACAGACATATATATATATATATATATATATATATATATATATATATATATATATATATATATATATATATATATATATATATATATATTTTTTTTTTTTTTTTTTTTTTTTTTTTTTGCTTTGTCGCTGTCTCCCGCGTTTGCGAGGTAGCGCAAGGAAACAGATGAAAGAAATGGCCCAACCCACCCCCATACACATGTATATACATACACGTCCACACACACAAATATACATACCTACACAGCTTTCCATGGTTTACCCCAGACGCTTCACATGCCCTGATTCAATCCACTGACAGCACGTCAACCCATGTATACCACATCGATCCAATTCACTCTATTCCTTGCCCGCCTTTCACCCTCCTGCATGTTCAGGCCCCGATCACTCAAAATCTTTTTCACTCCATCTTTCCACCTCCAATTTGGTCTCCCACTTCTCCTCGTTCCCTCCACCTCCGACACATATATCCTCTTGGTCAATCTTTCCTCACTCATTCTCTCCATGTGCCCAAACCATTTCAAAACACCCTCTTCTGCTCTCTCAACCATGCTCTTTTTATTTCCACACATCTCTCTTACCCTTACATTACTTACTTGATCAAACCACCTCACACCACACATTGTCCTCAAACATCTCATTTCCAGCACATCCACCCTCCTGCGCACAACTCTATCCATAGCCCACGCCTCGCAACCATACAACATTGTTGGAACCACTATTCCTTCAAACATACCCATTTTTGCTTTCGGAGATAATGTTCTCGACTTCCACACATTCTTCAAGGCTCCCAGAATTTTCGCCCCCTCCCCCACCCTATGATTCACTTCCGCTTCCATGGTTCCATCTGCTGCCAGATCCACTCCCATATATCTAAAACACATTACTTCCTCCAGTTTTTCTCCATTCAAACTTACCTCCCAACTGACTTGACCCTCAACCCTACTGTACCTAATAACCTTGCTCTTATTTACATTTACACACACACATATATATATATATATATATATATATATATATATTTTTTTTTGCTTTGTCGCTGTCTCACGCGTTTGCGAGGTAGCGCAAGGAAACAGACGAAAGAAATGGCCCAACCCACCCCCATACACATGTATATACATACGTCCACACATGCAAATATACATACCTACACAGCTTTCCATGGTTTACCCCAGACGCTTCACATGCCCTGATTCAATCCACTGTCAGCACGTTAACCCCGGTATACCACATCGCTCCAATTCACTCTATTCCTTGCCCTCCTATCACCCTCCTGCATGTTCAGGCCCCGATCACACAAAATCTTTTTCACTCCATCTTTCCACCTCCAATTTGGTCTCCCTTTTCTCGTTTTTTTTTTTTTTTTTTTTTTTTTTTGCTTTGTGAGAAATACTTAGAAAAGCAAATGGATTTGTATGTAGCATTTATGGATCTGGAGAAGGCATATGATAGAGTTGATAGAGATGCTCTGTGGAAGGTATTAAGAATATATGGTGTGGGAGGAAAGTTGTTAGAAGCAGTGAAAAGTTTTTATCGAGGATGTAAGGCATGTGTACGTGTAGGAAGAGAGGAAAGTGATTGGTTCTCAGTGAATGTAGGTTTGCGGCAGGGGTGTGATGTCTCCATGGTTGTTTAATTTGTTTATGGATGGGGTTGTTAGGGAGGTGAATGCAAGAGTTTTGGAAAGAGGGGCGAGTATGAAGTCTGTTGGGGATGAGAGAGCTTGGAAAGTGAGTCAGTTGTTGTTCGCTGATGATACAGCGCTGGTGGCTGATTCATGTGAGAAACTGCAGAAGCTGGTGACTGAGTTTGGTAAAGTGTGTGAAAGAAGAAAGTTAAGAGTAAATGTGAATAAGAGCAAGGTTATTAGGTACAGTAGGGTTGAGGGTCAAGTCAGTTGGGAGGTAAGTTTGAACGGAGAAAAACTGGAGGAAGTAAAGTGTTTTAGATATCTGGGAGTGGATCTGGCAGCGGATGGAACCATGGAAGCGGAAGTGGATCATAGGGTGGGAGAGGGGACGAAAATCCTGGGAGCCTTGAAGAATGTGTGGAAGTCGAGAACATTATCTCGGAAAGCAAAAATGGGTATGTTTGAAGGAATAGTGGTTCCAACAATATTGTATGGTTGCGAGGCGTGGGCTATGGATTGAGTTGTGCGCAAGAGGATGGATGTGCTGGAAATGAGATGTTTGAGGACAATGTGTAGGTGTGAGGTGGTTTGATCGAGTAAGTAACGTAAGGGTAAGAGAGATGTGTGGAAATAAAAAGAGCGTGGTTGAGAGAGCAGAAGAGGGTGTTTTGAAATGGTTTGGGCACATGGAGAGAATGAGTGAGGAAAGATTGACTAAGAGGATATATGTGTCGGAGGTGGAGTGAACAAGGAGAAGTGGGAGACCAAACTGGAGGTGGAAAGATGGAGTGAAAAAGATTTTGTGTGATCGGGGCCTGAACATGCAGGAGGGTGAAAGGAGGGCAAGGAATAGAGTGAATTGGATCGATGTGGTATACCGGTGTTGACGTGCTGTCAGTGGATTGAATCAGGGCATGTGAAGCGTCTGGGGTAAACCATGGAAAGCTGTGTAGGTATGTATATTTGCATGTGTGGACGTATGTATATACATGTGTATGGGGGTGGGTTGGGCCATTTCTTTCATCTGTTTCCTTGCGCTACCTCGCAAACGCAGGAGACAGCAAAAAAAAAAAAAACTATATATATATATATATATATATATATATATATATATATATATATATATTTTTTTTTTTTTATACTTTGTCGCTGTCTCCCGCGTTTGCGAGGTAGCGCAAGGAAACAGACGAAAGAAATGGCCCAACCCCCCCCATACACATGTATATACATACGTCCACACACACAAATATACATACCTACACAGCTTTCCATGGTTTACCCCAGACGCTTCACATGCCTTGATTCAATCCACTGACAGCACGTCAACCCCGGTATACCACATCGCTCCAATTCACTCTATTCCTTGCCCTCCTTTCACCCTCCTGCATGTTCAGGCCCCGATCACACAAAATCTTTTTCACTCCATCTTTCCACCTCCAATTTGGTCTCCCTCTTCTCCTCGTTCCCTCCACCTCCGACACATATATCCTCTTGGTCAATCTTTCCTCACTCATTCTCTCCATGTGCCCAAACCACTTCAAAACACCCTCTTCTGCTCTCTCAACCACGCTCTTTTTATTTCCACACATCTCTCTTACCCTTACGTTACTCACTCGATCAAACCACCTCACACCACACATTGTCCTCAAACATCTCATTTCCAGCACATCCATCCTCCTGCGCACAACTCTATCCATAGCCCACGCCTCGCAACCATACAACATTGTTGGAACCACTATTCCTTCAAACATACCCATTTTTGCTTTCCGAGATAATGTTCTCGACTTCCACACATTCTTCAAGGCCCCCAGAATTTTCGCCCCCTCCCCCACCCTATGATCCACTTCCGCTTCCATGGTTCCATCCGCTGCCAGATCCACTCCCAGATATCTAAAACACTTCACTTCCTCCAGTTTTTCTCCATTCAAACTCACCTCCCAATTGACTTGACCCTCAACCCTACTGTACCTAATAACCTTGCTCTTATTCACATTTACTCTTAACTTTCTTCTTCCACACACTTTACCAAACTCAGTCACCAGCTTCTGCAGTTTCTCACATGAATCAGCCACCAGCGCTGTATCATCAGCGAACAACAACTGACTCACTTCCCAAGCTCTCTCATCCCCAACAGACTTCATACTTGCCCCTCTTTCCAAAACTCTTGCATTTACCTCCCTAACAACCCCATCCATAAACAAATTAAACAACCATGGAGACATCACACACCCCTGCCGCAAACCTACATTCAATGAGAACCAATCACTTTCCTCTCTTCCTACACGTACACATGCCTTACATCCTCGATAAAAACTTTTCACTGCTTCTAACAACTTTCCTCCCACACCATATATTCTTAATACCTTCCACAGAGCATCTCTATCAACTCTATCATATGCCTTCTCCAGATCCATAAATGCTACATACAAATCCATTTGCTTTTCTAAGTATTTCTCACATACATTCTTCAAAGCAAACACCTGATCCACACATCCTCTACCACTTCTGAAACCACACTGCTCTTCCCCAATCTGATGCTCTGTACATGCCTTCACCCTCTCAATCAATACCCTCCCATATAATTTACCAGGAATACTCAACAAACTTATACCTCTGTAATTTGAGCACTCACTCTTATCCCCTTTGCCTTTGTACAATGGCACTATGCACGCATTCCGCCAATCCTCAGGCACCTCACCATGAGTCATACATACATTAAATAACCTTACCAACCAGTCAACAATACAGTCACCCCCTTTTTTAATAAATTCCACTGCAATACCATCCAAACCTGCTGCCTTGCCGGCTTTCATCTTCCGCAAAGCTTTCACTACCTCTTCTCTGTTTACCAAATCATTTTCCCTAACCCTCTCACTTTGCACACCACCTCGACCAAAGCACCCTATATCTGCCACTCTATCATCAAACACATTCAACAAACCTTCAAAATACTCACTCCATCTCCTTCTCACATCACCACTACTTGTTATCACCTCCCCATTTGCGCCCTTCACTGAAGTTCCCATTTGCTCCCTTGTCTTATGCACTTTATTTACCTCCTTCCAGAACATCTTTTTATTCTCCCTAAAATTTAATGATACTCTCTCACCCCAACTCTCATTTGCCCTTTTTTTCACCTCTTGCACCTTTCTCTTGACCTCCTGTCTCTTTCTTTTATACATCTCCCACTCAATTGCATTTTTTCCCTGCAAAAATCGTCCAAATGCCTCTCTCTTCTCTTTCACTAATACTCTTACTTCTTCATCCCACCACTCACTACCCTTTCTAATCAACCCACCTCCCACTCTTCTCATGCCACAAGCATCTTTTGCGCAATCCATCACTGATTCCCTAAATACATCCCATTCCTCCCCCACTCCCCTTGCTTCCATTGTTCTCACCTTTTTCCATTCTGTACTCAGTCTCTCCTGGTACTTCCTCACACAGGTCTCCTTCTCAAGCTCACTCACTCTCACCACCCTCTTCACCCCAACATTCACTCTTCTTTTCTGAAAACCCATACAGATCTTCACCTTAGCCTCCACAAGATAATGATCAGACATCCTTCCAGTTGCACCTCTCAGCACATTAACATCCAAAAGTCTCTCTTTCGCACGCCTGTCAATTAACACGTAATCCAATAACTCTCTCTGGCCATCTCTCCTACTTACATAAGTATACTTATGTATATCTCGCTTTTTAAACCAGGTATTCCCAATCATCAGTCCTTTTTCAGCACATAAATCTACAAGCTCTTCACCATTTCCATTTACAACACTGAACACCCCATGTATACCAATTATTCCCTCAACTGCCACATTACTCACCTTTGCATTCAAATCACCCATCACTATAACCCGGTCTCGTGCATCAAAACCACTAACACACTCATTCAGCTGCTCCCAAAACACTTGCCTCTCTTGATCTTTCTTCTCATGCCCAGGTGCATATGCACCAATAATCACCCACCTCTCTCCATCAACTTTCAGTTTTACCCATATTAATCGAGAATTTACTTTCTTACACTCTATCACATACTCCCACAACTCCTGTTTCAGGAGTATTGCTACTCCTTCCCTTGCTCTTGTCCTCTCACTAACCCCTGACTTTACTCCCCAGACATTCCCAAACCACTCTTCCCCTTTACCCTTGAGCTTCGTTTCACTCAGAGCCAAAACATCCAGGTTCCTTTCCTCAAACATACTACCTATCTCTCCTTTTTTCACATATATATATATGTGTGTGTGTGTGTGTGTGTGTGTGTGTGTGTGTGTGTGTGTGTGTGTGTGTGTGTGTGCTGGAAATGAGATGTTTGAGGACAATGTGGTGTGAAGTGGTTTGATCAAGTAAGTAATAATAGGGTAAGAGAGATGTGTAGTAATAAAAAGAGTGTGGTTGAGAGAGCATATGAGGGTGTTTTAAAATCGTTTGGTCACAAGGAGAGAATGAGGAAAGATTGACAAAGAGGATATATGTGTCAGAAATGGAGGGAATGAGGAGAAGTGGGAGACCAAAGTGGAGGTGGAAAGATGGAATGAAAAAGATTTTGAGTGATCTCGGCCTGAACATGCAGGAGGGTGAGAGGCATGCAAGGAATAGAGTGAATTGGAATGATGTGTTATACCGGGGTTGACGTGCTGTCAATGGATTGAACCAGGGCATGTGAAGTGTCTGGGTTAAACCATGGAAAGTTCTGTGGGGCCTGGATGTGGAAAGGGAGCTGTGGTTTCGGTGCATTATACGTGACAGCTAGAGACTGAGTGTGAACTAATGTGGCCTTTGTTGTCTTTTCCTAGCGCTACCTCACACGCATGCGGGGGGGAGGGGGTTGTGATTTCATGTGTGTCGGGGTGGCGAAGAGAATGAATAAAGGCAGACAGTATGAATTATGAACATGTGTATATATGTATATGTCTGTCTGTGTATATATATGTATACATTGAGATGTATAGGTATGTAAATTTGCATGTGTGGATTATTTATTTATTTTTCTATTTTGCTTTGTCGCTGTCTCCCGCGTTTGCGAGGTAGCGCAAGGAAACAGACGAGAGAAATGGCCCAACCCACCCCCATACACATGTACATACATACACGTCCACACACGCAAATATACATACCCATACATCTCTATGTACACATATATATACACACACAGACACACATATATACACATGCACACAATTCACACTGTCTGCCTTCATTCATTTCCATCACCACCTCGCCACACATGGAATAACATCCCCCTCCCCCCTCCTGTGTGCGAGGTAGCACTAGGAAAAGATAACAAAGGCCCCATTCGTTCACACTCAGTCTCTTGCTGTCATGCAATAATGCCTGAAACCACAGCTCCCTTTCCACATCCAGGCCCCACAGAACTTTCCATGGTTTACCCCAGACGCTTCACATGCCCTGATTCAATCCATTAACAGCACGTCGACCCCGGTATACCACATCATTCCAATTCACTCTATTCCTTGCATGCCACCCTCCTGCATGTTCAGGCCCCGATCACTCAAAATCTTTTTCACTCCATCTTTCCACCTCCAATTTGGTCTCCCACTTCTCCTCGTTCCCTCCACCTCTGACACATATATCCTCTTAGTCAATCTTTCCTCACTCATTCTCTCCATGTGCCCAAACCATTTCAAAACACCCTCTTCTGCTCTCTCAACCACGCTCTTTTTATTTCCACACATCTCTCTTACCCTTACATTATTTACTCGATCAAACCACCTCACACCACATATTGTCCTCAAACATCTCATTTCCAGCACATCCACCCTCCTGCGCACAACTCTATCCATAGCCCATGCCTCGCAACCATGCAACATTGTTGGAACCACTATTCCTTCAAACATACCCATTTTTGCCTTCGGAGATAATGTTCTCGACTTCCACACATTCTTCAAGGCTCCCAGGATTTTCGCCCCCTCCCCCACCCTATGATTCACTTCCGCTTCCATGGTTCCATCTGCTGCCAGATCCACTCCCAGACATCTAAAACACTTTACTTCCTCCAGTTTTTCTCCATTCAATCTTACCTCCCAATTGACTTGACCCTCAACCCTACTGTACCTAATAACCTTGCTCTTATTCACATTTACTTTTAACTTTCTTCTTTCACACACTTTACCAAACTCAGTCACCAGCTTCTGCAGTTTCTCACATGAATCAGCCACCAGCACTGTATCATCAGCGAACAACAACTGACTCACTTCCCAAGCTCTCTCATCCCCAACAGACTTCATATTTGCCCCTCTTTCCTAAACTCTTGCATTCACCTCCCTAACAACCCCATCCATAAACAAATTAAACAACCATGGAGACATCACACACCCCTGCCGCAAACCTACATTCACTGAGAACCAATCACTTTCCTCTCTTCCTACACGTACACATGCCTTACATCCTCGATAAAAACTTTTCACTGCTTCTAACAACTTGCCTCCCACACCATATATTCTTAGTACCTTCCACAGAGCATCTCTATCAACTCTATCATATGCCTTCTCCAGATCCATAAATGCTGCATACAAATCCGTTTGCTTTTCTAAGTATTTCTCACATACATTCTTCAAAGCAAACACCTGATCCACACATCCTCTAACGCTTCTGAAAACACACTGCTCTTCCCCAATCTGATGCTCTGTACATGCCTTCACCCTCTCAATCAATACCCTCCCATATAATTTACCAGGAATACTCAACAAACTTATACCTCTGTAATTTGAGCACTCACTCTTATCCCCTTTGCCTTTGTACAATGGCACTATGCACGCATTCCGCCAATCCTCAGGCACCTCACCATGAATCATACATACATTAAATAACCTTACCAACTAGTCAACAATACAGTCACCCCCTTTTTTAATAAATTCCACTGCAATACCATCCAAACCTGCTGCCTTGCCGGCTTTCATCTGTTAACTGTGTTAACAGTGATGACTCAAGCCTTTACTTACAGAAATCGTAGTGTGACAGCCAGTGAATGCCTGACAGCTCAAGAGAAGCTGCATCCAAAATGTGCCATCCATCCTCCTGGTTCTGCCCTGATGCTGTGTAATCGTCTTGCTGCAGCCTGCAAGGAGGCTAGCAGCTGCAGGTAGGATATCTTTTTTACTCCTAAGTAGACATCAGGGAGGAGCATGATTATGAATGGAGGCTCATACGATCCTACTCATGAGTGATACTGGAAGCAGGAGTTGAAATAGGATTATGTGAATCACATTAAATATAAGGGTTAATACAGGTAATTTTTCTTACTGAAATATATGAGTGACAATATCCAGTAAAAAGAAAGTTTTGGATTTCAATATTTCTGTATTTCAAAAGCAGAGCACTCTTTCTCTCCCTTTTTGCAGTGAATGCTATATTCTAAATTTGTCTTTTGGCAAAATTTCATTGTAGGTCCCTGTAGGTAGGTACCCTCTTTCTCTCAAAACAAAAAGTTTTGTTCTTTATTGGTTGGATGAACTGAATGCATATGAGTCATCAGATGAGAAAATAAAAAAAAATGGTATTAACTTAATGCTCAGTCTGCTCAGCAGTATGAAGTATAAAATGTGATGCTGGTATACATAACTATTATTAGTGAATGAATATAGCAAGAGATAAAGTCAGCACTAATCTTCATCTTGAGTAATGTAAGCAAAATTTCTCACATACGAACCAATAAAAACCTAGAAATAGTCACAGATACAAAACATAAGGAAGAGGTAAGTTTAGATAATTTAGTATTTGACAAAAAACAAGTCACATGTTACATGTTAAATACATAATAGAATATCCGAACTAGAGAACGAAGACAATAAGGATGTGTTGAAAGAAGGAAATAGTTCAAGGAGCAATTCGGAGAAAGAAGAAAGAAACTACTGAAAACCTGAAAGAGTAATTCAAACACTACCTTAAGGAAAAATGTAAATTTGATAATGCATTAATAATAATGCATTAGGATGATATACTGTGACAGTTGAAATGAAAAAGTCAATAAGAATGATAGATACTTGGAACAATATTGGAAAATGGGATAAAATGATAGATGCTGGAACAATATTGTAAACAGGAATGGAGGGAAAGAGAACACATGGGGGTTGATGACATGGTGTGAAGAAAATAGAAAAATAATAACAGCAAGATGTGGTATAAGAGGATGACTGGAATAACAGAAACAGCAGTACAAGAAATATTGATTGTTAAAGGAAAGATTAGGTCAGGAGCAGGGTAGGAGCAGTAATGAAAACATAAAAAAATTTTAAGCAACATTGCTTATACCTATTTATCCCTGGGGATAGGGGATTAAGAATACTTCCCACGTATTCCCTGCATGTTGTAGAAGGCGACCAAAAGGGGAGGGAGCGGGGGCTGGAAATCCTCCCCTCTCATTTTTCTTTAATTTTCCAAAAGAAGGAACAGAGTGGGGCCAGGTGAGGATATTCCAAAAAAGGCCCAGTCCTCTGTTCTTAATGCTACCTCGCTAACGCAGGAAATGGCGAATGGTTTAAAAGAAAAAAAAAAGATAAAACCCAAAAAGATACAACAATGTAACCAGAAATGTAGAGTGAAAAATAATCAGACAAAGACAGTAAAAGATGAACCATGGAAATTATTGTACATGAATATACAGTTTTTAATTACTGAAAACTCCAGAATTCAAACACTTATCTTAATGAATATAAATGAAATGGTAATATGTTAAACAAAACATGTATGAATAAAAAGAATTATGAATAAAGTAGATTCATTTATATATATTTTGCTTTGTTGCTGTCTCCTGCGTTAGCAAGGTAGCGCAAGGAAACAGATGAAAGAATGGCCCAACACACCCACATACACATGTATATACATACACATCCACACATGCAAATATACATACCTATACATCTCAATGTATACATATATCTACACACACAGACATATACATATATTCACATGTACATAGTTCATAGTTCATAGTTCATAGGAAGAGAGGAAAGTGATTGGTTCTCAGTGAATGTAGGTTTGCGGCAGGGGTGTGTGATGTCTCCATGGTTGTTTAATTTGTTTATGGATGGGGTTGTTAGGGAGGTAAATGCAAGAGTCCTGGAAAGAGGGGCAAGTATGAAGTCTGTTGGGGATGAGAGAGCTTGGGAAGTGAGTCAGTTGTTGTTCGCTGATGATACAACGCTGGTGGCTGATTCATGTGAGAAACTGCAGAAGCTGGTGACTGAGTTTGGTAAAGTGTGTGGAAGAAGAAAGTTAAGAGTAAATGTGAATAAGAGCAAGGTTATTAGGTACAGTAGGGTTGAGGGTCAAGTCAATTGGGAGGTCAGTTTGAATGGAGAAAAACTGGAGGAAGTGAAGTGTTTTAGATATCTGGGAGTGGATCTGTCAGCGGATGGAACCATGGAAGCGGAAGTGGATCATAGGGTGGGGGAGGGGGCGAAAATTTTGGGAGCCTTGAAAAATGTGTGGAAGTCGAGAACATTATCTCGGAAAGCAAAAATGGGTATGTTTGAAGGAATAGTGGTTCCAACAATGTTGTATGGTTGCGAGGCGTGGGCTATGGATAGAGTTGTGCGCAGGAGGATGGATGTGCTGGAAATGAGATGTTTGAGGACAATGTGTGGTGTGAGGTGGTTTGATCGAGTAAGTAACGTAAGGGTAAGAGAGATGTGTGGAAATAAAAAGAGCGTGGTTGAGAGAGCAGAAGAGGGTGTTTTGAAATGGTTTGGGCACATGGAGAGAATGAGTGAGGAAAGATTGACCAAGAGGATATATGTGTCGGAGGTGGAGGGAACGAGGAGAAGAGGGAGACCAAATTGGAGGTGGAAAGATGGAGTGAAAAAGATTTTGTGTGATCGGGGCCTGAACATGCAGGAGGGTGAAAGGAGGGCAAGGAATAGAGTGAATTGGAGCGATGTGGTATACAGGGGTTGACGTGCTGTCAGTGGATTGAATCAAGGCATGTGAAGCGTCTGGGGTAAACCATGGAAAGCTGTGTAGGTATGTATATTTGCGTGTGTGGACGTGTGTATGTACGTGTGTATGGGGGTTGGGCCATTTCTTTCGTCTGTTTCCTCGCGCTACCTCGCAAACGCGGGAGACAGCGACAAAGTATAAAAAAAAAAAAAAAAAAAAAAAAACATAGTTCATACTGTCTGCCTTTACTCATTCCCATCGCCACCCCGTCACACATGAAATAACAACCCCCTCACCCCTCATGTGGATGAGGTAGCACTAGGAAGAGACAACAAAGGCCACATTCGTTCACACTCAGTCTCTAGCTGTCACGTAATAATGCACCAAAACGACAGCTCCCTCTCCACATCCAGGCCCCACAGAACTTTCCATGGTTTACCCCAGACGCTTCACATGCCCGCCCTGGTTCAATCCATTGACAGCACGTCGGCCCCGGTATATCACATCGTTTCAATCCGCTCTATTCTTCGCACGCCTTTCACCATCCTGCATGTTCAGGCCCCTATCACTCAAAATCTTTTTCACTCCATCTTTCCACCTCCAGTTTGGTCTCCCACTTCTCCTCGTTCCCTCCACCTCTGACACATATATCCTCTTGGTCAATCTTTCCTCACTCATTCTCTCCATGTGACCAAACCATTTCAAAACACCCTCTTCTGCTCTCTCAACCACACTCTTTTTATTACCACACATCTCTCTTACCCTATTATTACTTACTCGATCAAACCACCTCACACCATATATTGTCCTCAAATATCTCATTTCCAGCACATCCACCCTCCTCCGCACAACTCTATCCAGAGCCCACGCCTTGCAACCATATAACATTGTTGGAACCACACATTTTTGAGAGAAGTAAATGCAAGGATTTTGGAAAAAGGGGTGAGCATGCTGTCTGCTGATTACACAGCACTGGTAGCTGATTTTGATAAGATACTGCAGAAGTTGAAGACCGAGTTTAGGTGAGTTTGTGAAAGGAGAAAATTGAAAGCAAGGTTATTTGGTTTAGCAGCACAGAGGGAGACATTAGTTGGGATGTGAGTTTGGATGGAGAAAATTTAGAGGATTCAGGTGTTTTAGTTCGATACTTTAAAGTATACTTGGCAATGAATGGAACAATGGAAACTAAACTGATTCATTGGATGGGTGAGGAGTTGAAAGTTTTGAAAACATCAAGGGATGTGTGGAAAGAGAGATCATTATCCATGAGGGCAAATATGAGTATATTTAAAGATATAGTAGTCCTAACAATGTCATATGGATGCATGGCATGGGCTATAGATGAAGATGTGCAGACAAGGGAGGATGTGCTGGAAATAAAATGTTTGAGGACAATATGTGTTTGATCAAGTAAGTAATTAAAGGATAAGGAAGGGGTGTGGTAATAAGTGTGGTCGAGGAAAGCTAAAGGATGTATACTGAAATGTTCTGGACATATGGAGAGAATGAGTGAGGAGAGTTTGGCTAAGAGGATATGTGTGTCAGAAGTGAAGGGGACAAGGAGAAGGGGGAGACCAGATGGGAGATGGAAGGCTGGAGTGAAAAGGAATTTGAGGGATCAAGGCTTGAACATGCAGGAGGGTGAAAGGCATGCAGAGGATAGAGTGAATTGGAACATTGTGGTATGCAGGGGGGCAATGTGCCCTCAGTGGACTGAACCAGGGCATGCAGAGCAGCTAGGGGAAATCATGGGGCCTGGTTAGGGGTAAGGGTTGTGGTTTTGGTACATTATACATGACAGCTGGAGAATGGATATGAACAATAAGTCCATTAATCATAAAAAATGGTGACTAGGTTCAAGACAATGAAGCTATGTGGAAACAATTAAATGACTTTTTTGCATCTGTATTTACAATCAAAGACAGAACCCATGCCCTGAATCCAGTTTCATTAATTGGACAGGGGAAAATTCTTCAACAAATTGAAATAAAAACCAAAGAAATAGTTTCATTAGTAAAGAGAATGAAAATAGAAATGGCAGGCTCTAATAAGTTTTATCTGAAAACAATAAACGATGCAAAAATGACATAGTAAAGCCCTTGACTGCCCTTTTTAATAAGTTAATTAGTACAGGAAAAGTTACAGGTAAGTGGAAGTTTGTCAGTGTAACATCAGTATTCAAAAAGGTATTAAGTCATTGCTTAGAAATCATTGTCCTATTAGCTTAACATCTGCAGTTGGAAAACTTATGGAAACTATCATTCAAGATTGAATTTAAACCATGTAGAGGACCACCATTTATTAAACAATTCTTAGTATGGTTTTCAGCTAAATTACTCATGTCTAACAAACCTGCTTGATTTCTTTTATGATATAATCAACATGTATGACAAAGTGAAGCAGTTGATGTTATCTGTCCAGATAAGCAGTTGATGTTATCTGTCTAGATTTACAGAAACCTTTCAATAAGGTTCCACACCAAAGGTTATTAGCAAAAAATTAAGTCACATGGCATTAATGGGGTTGTACTTCAGTGGACAGGAAATTGGTTGTCTGGTCATAATCAACGAGTTGTGATTAATGGTTAGGCCTCAAAATGATTAGACATAACAAGTAATATAACGTTCCAATAACCATCCTTCCTGATCATCATTGCCAAATGCCTTATGTCATTAACAATTATTTTCTCTCCACTCAAGTTGATGTTATAATGTGATTGCTTAACTCTAAAATGAAATGTTTATTTTGCCATTTTACATTTTGTTTGTTCAGCAGTTTTATTTTCTGTGATGAAACTGCTTTAATAGCTGTTGTCCTCATTGGTTATGAAATACATATATTAACTTTACTATTAATTGGAGTATGCTGCTGCACAATTTTAATGAACTTTATTGTTGCATTACTTTTCACTGTTCCTGTATAAAAATATCAATATCAGGACCTTATCATTATAACCAGTTGTAACCCTTCAGGCACAGGCTGGAGTTCTATGAGCAGGCATGTGCTGTAGACAGCGACACACAGCGATGTGCAGGCTCCACAGCAGAGTGCCGCCGGGCAGTATTGGGTATCCTAGGCACACAGCTGCGCACCTTGTGCACTTGTGCAGCCTCTGACCCTAGAGAGACATACACCTGCTTGGACTGGCATCGTATTCTTTGGTTCAACCCCTGTGTCGGTCAGTAAAAACATTTGTTGAAACATTATTTCTTTTGTTATTGTATTGGATGTGAGCAAATGAGGCCATTCTTCATCTGTTTTTTATGTTACCTTGTCAGTGCAGGAGACTGAAAACAAATATGAAAAGAAAATTAACTTTTGCTTTTCTGTTCCTGATGCTGCCTCCTGAAGATAGGAAACAGCAAACAGATATGAAGGAATGATTTTTCACTTGAATTTTTTATTAAATTACCTGGCACTTTTTGTAACTACCCTTTTTTAACACCATCATTTTAAACCTTAACATGCCTTATTTTTATACCTTTACTGCAAAGCAAGGGAGGGACACACTGTTTTGTGCTTTGTCAATTCATATGTGTATATTCCTATGTGCAAACTGATTGAGGTATATAGTTTGTTTAATCATCTCCTTGTAAGATTATATTGAAAACATGCAGATTTTTTCCTGGCACATTGGAGATGAGGATATTTGATATTGTGGTGAATATAAATTTGGTTTTCAGAAACCAGGAGAGACTGAGTACAGAATGGAAAAAGGTGAGAACAAAGGACGTAAGGGGAGTGGGGGAGGAATGGGATGTATCTAGGGAAGTAGTGATGGCTTGCGCAAAAATGCTTGTGGCATGAGAAGCATGGGAGGTGGGCAGATTAGAAAGGGTAGTGAGTGGTGGGATGAAGAAGTAAGATTATTAGTGAAAGAGAAAAGAGAGGCATTTGGACAATTCTTGCAGGGAAATAATGCAAATGACTGGGAGATGTATAAAAGAAAGAGGCAGGAGGTCAAGAGAAAGGTGCAAGAGGCAAAAAAGAGGGAAAATGGGAGTTGGGGTGTGAGAGTATCATTAAATTTTAGGGAGAATAAAAAGATGTTTTGGAAGAAGGTAAATAAAGTGTGTACGACAAGGGAACAAATGGGAACTTCAGTGAAGGGGGCAAATGGGGAGGAGATAACAATTGATGGTTATGTGAGAAGGAGATGGAGTGAGTATTTAGGTGATAACAATTGATGGTGATGTGAGAAGGAGATGGAGTGAGTATTTTGAAGGTTTGTTGAATATGTCTGATTATAAAGTGGCAGATATAGGGTGTTTTGGTCGAGGTAGTGTGCAAAGTGAGAGGGTTAGGGAGAATGATTTGGTAAACAGAGAAGAGGTAGTAAAAGCTTTGCAGAAGATGAAAGCCAGAAAAGCAGCGAGTTTCGATGGTATTGCAGTGGAATTTATTAAAAAAGGGGGTGACTGTATTGTTGACTAGTTGGTAAGGTTATTTGAAGTATGTATGACTCATGGTGAGGTGCCTGAGGACTGGCGAAATACAGCGCTGGTGGCTGATTCGGGTGCAAAACTGGTGAAGCTGGTGACTGAGTTTGGTAAAGTGTGTGAAAGAAGAAAGCTGAGAGTAAATGTGAATAAGAGCAAGGTTATTAGGTACAGTAGGGTTGAGGGTCAAGTCAATTGGGAGGAAAGTTTGAATGGAGAAAAACTGGAGGAAATAAAGTGTTTTAGATATCTGGGAGTGGATCTGGCAGCGGATGGAACCATGGAAGCGGAAGTGGATCATAGGGTGGGGGAGGGGGCGAAAATCCTGGGAGCCTTGAAGAATGTGTGGAAGTCGAGAACATTATCTCGGAAAACAAAAATGGGTATGTTTGAAGGAATAGTGGTTCCAACAATTTTGTATGGTTGCGAGGTGTGGGCTATGGATAGAGTTGTGTGCAGGAGGGTGGATGTGCTGGAAATGAGATGTTTGAGGACAATGTGTGGTGTGAGGTGGTTTGATCGAGTAAGTAACGTAAGGGTAAGAGAGATGTGTGGAAATAAAAAGAGCGTGGTTGAGAGAGCAGAAGAGGGTGTTTTGAAATGGTTTGGGCACATGGAGAGAATGAGTGAGGAAAGATTGACCAAGAGGATATATGTGTCGGAGGTGGACGGAACGAGGGGAAGTGGGAGACCAAATTGGAGGTGGAAAGATGGAGTGAAAAAGATTTTGTGTGATCGGGGCCTGAACATGCAGGAGGATGAAAGGAGGGCACGGAATAGAGTGAATTGGATCGATGTGGTATACCAGGGTTGACGTGCTGTCAGTGGGTTGAATCAGGGCATGTGAAGCGTCTGGGGTAAACCATGGAAAGCTGTGTAGGTATGTATATTTGCGTGTGTGGACGTGTATGTATATACATGTGTATGGGGGTGGGTTGGGCCATTTCTTTCGTCTGTTTCCTTGCGCTACCTCGCGAACGCGGGAGACAGCGACAAAGCCAAAAAAATATATATATATATATATATATATATATATATATATATATATATATATCCCTGGGGATAGGGGAGAAAGAATACTTCCCACGTATTCCCTGCGTGTCGTAGAAGGCGACTAAAAGGGGAGGGAGCGGGGGGCTGGAAATCCTCCCCTCTTGTTTTTTTTTTTTTTAATTTTCCAAAAAAAGGAACGGAGAAGGGGGCCAGGTGAGGATGTTCCCTCAGAGGCCCAGTCCTCTGTTCTTAACGCTACCTCGCTAACGCGGGAAATGGCGAATAGTTTAAAAGAAAAGAAAAATATATATATATATATATATATATATATATATATATATATATATGGTTTGGTCACATGGAGAGAATGAGTGGGGAAAGATTGAGCAAGAGGATATATGTGTCAGAGGTGGAGGGAAAGAGGAGGAGTGGGAGACCAAATTGGAGGTGGAAAGATGGAGTGAAAAAGATTTTGAGTGATCGAGGCCTGAACATGCAGGAGGGTGAAAGGCGTGCAAGGAATGGAGTGAATTGGAACGATGTGGTATACTGGGGTCGACGTGCTGTCAATGGATTGAACCAGGCCATGTGAAGCGTCTGGGGTAAACCATGCAAAGTGTGTGGGGCCTGGATGTGGAAAGGGAGCTGTGGTTTCGGAGCATCATTACATGACAGCTAGAGACTGAGTGTGAACGAATGGGGCCTTTGGTGTTTTTCCTAGCGCTACCTCGCACACATGAGGGGGGCGGAGGTTCTTATTCCATGTGTGGCGAGGTGGCAATGAGAACAAATAAAGGCAGACAGTATGAATTATGTACATGTGTATATATGTATATGTCTGTGTGTGTATATATATGTGTACATTGAGATGTATAGGTATGTATATTGTGCGTGTGTGGACATGTATGTATATACATGTGTATGTGGGCAGTTGGGCCATTCTTTCATCTGTTTCCTTGTGCTACCTCGCTAACGCAGCAGACAGCGGCAAAAAAAAAAAAGGGCGCAAATGGGGAGGTGATAACAAGTAGTGGTGATGTGAGAAGGAGATGGAGTGAGTATTTTGAAGGTTTGTTGAATGTGTTTGATGATAGAGTGGCAGATATAGGGTGTTTTGGTCGAGAAAGGTGTGCAAAGTGAGAGGGTTAGGGAAAATGATTTGGTAAACAGAGAAGAGGTAGTGAAAGCTTTGCGGAAGATGAAAGCCAGCAAGGCAGCAGGTTTGGATGGTATTGCAGTGGAATTTATTAAAAAAGGGGGTGACTGTATTGTTGACTGGTTGGTAAGGTTATTTAATGTATGTATGACTCATGGTGAGGTGCCTGAGGATTGGCGGAATGCGTGCATAGTGCCATTGTACAAAGGCAAAGGGGATAAGAGTGAATGCTCAAATTACAGAGGTATAAGTTTGTTGAGTATTCCTGGTAAATTATATGGGAGGGTATTGATTGAGAGGGTGAAGGCATGTACAGAGCATCAGATTGGGGAAGAGCAGTGTGGTTTCAGAAGTGGTAGAGGATGTGTGGATCAGGTGTTTGCTTTGAAGAATGTATGTGAGAAATACTTAGAAAAGCAAATGGATTTGTATGTAGCATTTATGGATCTGGAGAAGGCATATGATAGAGTTGATAGAGATGCTCTGTGGAAGGTATTAAGAATATATGGTGTGGGAGGAAAGTTGTTAGAAGCAGTGAAAAGTTTTTATCGAGGATGTAAGGCATGTGTACGTGTAGGAAGAGAGGAAAGTGATTGGTTCTCAGTGAATGTAGGTTTGCGGCAGGGGTGTGTGATGTCTCCATGGTTGTTTAATTTGTTTATGGATGGGGTTGTTAGGGAGGTAAATGCAAGAGTTTTGGAAAGAGGGGCAAGTATGAAGTCTGTTGGGGATGAGAGAGCTTGGGAAGTGAGTCAGTTGTTGTTCGCTGATGATACAGCGCTGGTGGCTGATTCATGTGAGAAACTGCAGAAGCTGGTGACTGAGTTTGGTAAAGTGTGTGGAAGAAGAAAGTTAAGAGTAAATGTGAATAAGAGCAAGGTTATTAGGTACAGTAGGGTTGAGGGTCAAGTCAATTGGGAGGTGAGTTTGAATGGAGAAAAACTGGAGGAAGTGAAGTGTTTTAGATATCTGGGAGTGGATCTGGCAGCGGATGGAACCATGGAAGCGGAAGTGGATCATAGGGTGGGGGAGGGGGCGAAAATTCTGGGGGCCCTGAAGAATGTGTGGAAGTCAAGAACATTATCTCGGAAAGCAAAAATGGGTATGTTTGAAGGAATAGTGGTTCCAACAATGTTGTATGGTTGCGAGGCGTGGGCTATGGATAGAGTTGTGCGCAGGAGGATGGATGTGCTGGAAATGAGATGTTTGAGGACAATGTGTGGTGTGAGGTGGTTTGACCGAGTGAGTAACGTAAGGGTAAGAGAGATGTGTGGAAATAAAAAGAGCGTGGTTGAGAGAGCAGAAGAGGGTGTTTTGAAGTGGTTTGGGCACATGGAGAGGATGAGTGAGGAAAGATTGACCAAGAGGATATATGTGTCGGAGGTGGAGGGAATAAGGAGAAGAGGGAGACCAAATTGGAGGTGGAAAGATGGAGTGAAAAAGATTTTGTGTGATCGGGGCCTAAACATGCAGGAGGGTGAAAGGAGGGCAAGGAATAGAGTGAATTGGAGCGATGTGGTATACCGGGGTTGACGTGCTGTCAGTGGATTGAATCAAGGCATGTGAAGCGTCTGGGGTAAACCATGGAAAGCTGTGTAGGTATGGATATTTGCGTGTGTGGACGTATGTATATACATGTGTATGGGGGGGGTTGGGCCATTTCTTTCGTCTCTTTCCTTGCGCTACCTCGCAAACGCGGGAGACAGCGACAAAGTATAAAAAAAAAAAAAAAAAAAATATATATATATATATATATATATATATATATATATATATATATATGTGTGTGTGTGTGTGTGTATATGTGCGTATGTATGTGTATGTGTGTGTATGTGTATATGTATATATATATGTATATTATCCCTGGGGATAGGGGTGAAAGAATACTTCCCACGTATTCCTCGTGTGTCGTAGAAAGCGACTAGAGGGGACGGGAGCGGGGGGCCAGAACTCCTCCCCTCCTTGTATTAACTTTCTAAAATGGGAAACAGAAGAAGGAGTCACGCGGGGAGTGCTCATCCTCCTCGAAGGCTCAGAGTGGGGTGCCTAAATGTGTGTGGATGTAACCAAGATGTGAAAAAAGGAAAGATAGGTAGTATGTTTGAGGAAAGGAACCTGGATGTTTTGGCTCTGAGTGAAACGAAGCTCAAGGGTAAAGGGGAAGAGTGGTTTGGGAATGTCTGGGGAGTAAAGTCAGGGGTTAGTGAGAGGACAAGAGCAAGGGAAGGAGTAGCAATACTCCTGAAACAGGAGTTGTGGGAGTGTGATAGAGTGTAAGAAAGTAAATTCTCGATTAATATGGGTAAAACTGAAAGTTGATGGAGAGAGGTGGGTGATTATTGGTGCATATGCACCTGGGCATGAGAAGAAAGATCAAGAGAGGCAAGTGTTTTGGGAGCAGCTGAATGAGTGTGTTAGTGGTTTTGATGCACGAGACCAGGTCATAGTGATGGGTGATTTGAATGCAAAGGTGAGTAATGTGGCAGTTGAGGGAATAATTGGTATACATGGGGTGTTCGGTGTTGCAAATGGAAATGGTGAAGAGCTTGTAGATTTATGTGCTGAAAAAGGACTGATGATTGGGAATACCTGGTTTAAAAAGCGAGATATACATAAGTATACTTATGTAAGAAGGAGAGATGGCCAGAGAGCGTTATTGGATTACGTGTTAATTAACAGGCGTGCGAAAGAGAGACTTTTGGATGTTAATGTGCTGAGAGGTGCAACTGGAGGGATGTCTGATCATTATCTTGTGGAGGCTAAGGTGAAGATTTGTATGGGTTTTCAGAAAAGAAGAGTGAATGTTGGGGTGAAGAGGGTGGTGAGAGTAAGTGAGCTTGAGAAGGAGACCTGTGTGAGGAAGTACCAGGAGAGACTGAGTACAGAATGGAAAAAGGTGAGAACAATGGAAGTAAGGGGAGTGCGGGAGGAATGGGATGTATTTAGGGAATCAGGGATGGATTGCGCAAAAGATGCTTGTGGCATGAGAAGAGTGGGAGGTGGGTTGATTAGAAAGGGTAGTGAGTGGTGGGATGAAGAAGTAAGAGTATTAGTGAAAGAGAAGAGAGAGGCATTTGGACGATTTTTGCAGGGAAAAAATGCAATTGAGTGGGAGATGTATAAAAAAAAGAGACAGGAGGTCAAGAGAAAGGTGCAAGAGGTGAAAAAAAGGGCAAATGAGAGTTGGGGTGAGAGAGTATCATTAAATTTTAGGGAGAATAAAAAGATGTTCTGGAAGGAGGTAAATAAAGTGCGTAAGACAAGGGAGCAAATGGGAACTTCAGTGAAGGGCGCAAATGGGGAGGTGATAACAAGTAGTGGTGATGTGAGAAGGAGATGGAGTGAGTATTTTGAAGGTTTGTTGAATGTGTTTGATGATAGAGTGGCAGATATAGGGTGTTTTGGTCGAGGTGGTGTGCAAAGTGAGAGGGTTAGGGAAGATGATTTGGTAAACAGAGAAGAGGTAGTGAAAGCTTTGCGGAAGATGAAAGCCGGCAAGGCAGCAGGTTTGGATGGTATTGCAGTGGAATTTATTAAAAAAGGGGGTGACTGTATTGTTGACTGGTTGGTAAGGTTATTTAATGTAGGTATGACTCATGGTGAGGTGCCTGAGGATTGGCGGAATGCGTGCATAGTGCCATTGTACAAAGGCAAAGGGGATAAGAGTGAGTGCTCAAATTACAGAGGTATAAGTTTGTTGAGTATTCCTGGTAAATTATATGGGAGGGTATTGATTGAGAGGGTGAAGGCATGTACAGAGCATCAGATTGGGGAAGAGCAGTGTGGTTTCAGAAGTGGTAGAGGATGTGTGGATCAGGTGTTTGCTTTGAAGAATGTATGTGAGAAATACTTAGAAAAGCAAATGGATTTGTATGTAGCATTTATGGATCTGGAGAAGGCATATGATAGAGTTGATAGAGATGCTCTGTGGAAGGTATTAAGAATATATGGTGTGGGAGGCAAGTTGTTAGAAGCAGTGAAAAGTTTTTATCGAGGATGTAAGGCATGTGTACGTGTAGGAAGAGAGGAAAGTGATTGGTTCTCAGTGAATGTAGGTTTGCGGCAGGGGTGTGTGATGTCTCCATGGTTGTTTAATTTGTTTATGGATGGGGTTGTTAGGGAGGTAAATGCAAGAGTTTTGGAAAGAGGGGCAAGTATGAAGTCTGTTGGGGATGAGAGAGCTTGGGAAGTGAGTCAGTTGTTGTTCGCTGATGATACAGCGCTGGTGGCTGATTCATGTGAGAAACTGCAGAAGCTGGTGACTGAGTTTGGAAAAGTGTGTGGAAGAAGAAAGTTAAGAGTAAATGTGAATAAGAGCAAGGTTATTAGGTACAGTAGGGTTGAGGGTCAAGTCAATTGGGAGGTGAGTTTGAATGGAGAAAAACTGGAGGAAGTGAAGTGTTTTAGATATCTGGGAGTGGATCTGGCAGCGGATGGAACCATGGAAGCGGAAGTGGATCATAGGGTGGGGGAGGGGGCGAAAATCTTGGGGGCCTTGAAGAATGTGTGGAAGTCGAGAACATTATCTCGGAAAGCAAAAATGGGTATGTTTGAAGGAATAGTGGTTCCAAAAATGTTGTATGGTTGCGAGGCGTGGGCTATGGATAGAGTTGTGCGCAGGAGGATGGATGTGCTGGAAATGAGATGTTTGAGGACAATGTGTGGTGTGAGGTGGTTTGATCGAGTGAGTAACGTAAGGGTAAGAGAGATGTGTGGAAATAAAAAGAGCGTGGTTGAGAGAGCAGAAGAGGGTGTTTTGAAGTGGTTTGGGCACATGGAGAGGATGAGTGAGGAAAGATTGACCAAGAGGATATATGTGTTGGAGGTGGAGGGAACAAGGAGAAGAGGGAGACCAAATTGGAGGTGGAAAGATGGAGTGAAAAAGATTTTGTGTGATCGGGGCCTGAACATGCAGGAGGGTGAAAGGAGGGCAAGGAATAGAGTGAATTGGAGCGATGTGGTATACCGGGGTTGACGTGCTGTCAGTGGATTGAATCAAGGCATGTGAAGCGTCTGGGGTAAACCATGGAAAGCTGTGTAGGTATGTATATTTGCGTGTTTGGACGTATGTATATACATGTGTAGGGGGGGGGGTTGGGCCATTTCTTTCATCTGTTTCCTTGCGCTACCTCGCAAACGCGGGAGACAGCGACAAAGTATAATAAAAAAAAAATAAAATATATATAAGAGTGAGTGCTCAAATTACAGACGTATAAGTTTGTTGAGGATTCCTGGTAAATTATATGGGAGGGTATTGATTGAGAGGGTGAAGGCATGTACAGAGCATCAGATTGGGGAAGAGCACTGTGGTTTCAGAAGTGGTAGAGGATGTGTGGATCAGGTGTTTGCTTTGAAGAATGTATGTGAGAAATACTTAGAAAAGCAAATGGATTTGTATGTAGCATTTATGGATCTGGAAAAGGCATATGATAGAGTTGATAGAGATGCTCTGTGGAAGGTATTAAGAATATATGGTGTGGGAGGCAAGTTGTTAGAAGCAGTGAAAAGTTTTTATCGAGGATGTAAGGCATGTGTACGTGTAGGAAGAGAGGAAAGTGATTGGTTCTCAGTGAAGGTAGGTTTGCGGCAGGGGTGTGTGATGTCTCCATGGTTGTTTAATTTGTTTATGGATGGGGTTGTTAGGGAGGTGAATGCAAGAGTTTTGGAAAGAGGGGCAAGTATGAAGTCTGTTGGGGATGAGAGAGCTTGGGAAGTGAGTCAGTTGTTGTTCGCTGATGATACAGCGCTGGTGGCTGATTCATGTGAGAAACTGCAGAAGCTGGTGACTGAGTTTGGTAAAGTGTGTGAAAGAAGAAAGTTAGGAGTAAATGTGAATAAGAGCAAGGTTATTAGGTACAGTAGGGTTGAGGGTCAAGTCAATTGGGAGGTAAGTTTGAATGGAGAAAAACTGGAGGAAGTAAAGTGTTTTAGATATCTGGGAGTGGATCTGGCAGCGGATGGAACCATGGAAGTGGAAGTGGATCATCGGGTGGGGGAGGGGGCGAAAATTCTGGGAGCCTTGAAGAATGTGTGGAAGTCGAGAGCATTATCTCGGAAAGCAAAAATGGGTATGTTTGAAGGAATAGTGGGTCCAACAATGTTGTATGGTTGCGAGGCGTGGGCTATGGATAGAGTTGTGCGCAGGAAGATGGATGTGCTGGAAATGCAATGATTGAGGACAATGTGTGGTGTGAGGTGGTTTGATCGAGTAAGTAACGTAAGGGTAGGAGAGATGTGTGGAAATAAAAAGAGCGTGGTTGAGAGAGCAGAAGAGGGTGTTTTGAAATGGTTTGGGCACATGAAGTGAATGAGTGAGGAAAGATTGACCAAGAGGGTATATGTGTCGGAGGTGGAGGGAACGAGGAGAAGTGGGAGACCAAATTGGAGGTGGAAAGATAGAGTGAAAAAGATTTTGTGTGATCGGGGCCTGAACATGCAGGAGGGTGAAAGGAGGGCAAGGAATAGAGTGAATTGGATCGATGTGGTATACTGGGGTTGATGTGCTGTCAGTGGGTTGAATCAAGGCATGTGAAGCGTCTGGGGTGAACCATGGAAAGCTGTGTAGGTATGTATATTTGCGTGTGTGGACGTATGTATATACATGTGTATGGGGGTGGGTTGGGCCATTTCTTTCGTCTGTTTCCTTGCGCTACCTCGCAAACGAAGGGAGACAGCGACAAAGCAAAAAAAAAAAATATATATACATATATATATATATATATATATATATATATATATATATATATATATATATATATATATATATACATATATATATATATATATACATATATACATATATATATATATATATATATATATATATATATATATATATATATATATATATTTCTTTTTTGCTTTGTCGCTGTCTCCCACGTTTGCGAGGTAGCGCAAGGAAACAGACGAAAGAAATGGCCCAACCCACCCCCATACACATGTATATACATACGTCCACACATGCAAATATACATACCTACACAGCTTTCCATGGTTTACCCCAGTCGCTTCACATGCCTTGATTCAATCCACTGACAGCACGTCAACCCCGGTATACCACATCGCTCCAATTCACTCTATTCCTTGCCCTCCTTTCACCCTCCTGCATGTTCAGGCCCTGATCACACAAAATCTTTTTCACTCCATCTTTCCACCTCCAATTTGGTCTCCCTCTTCTCCTCGTTCCCTCCACCTCAGACACATATATTCTCTTGGTCAATCTTTCCTCACTCATTCTCTCCATGTGCCCAAACCATTTCAAAACACCCTCTTCTGCTCTCTCAACCACGCTCTTTTTATTTCCACACATCTCTCTTACCCTTACGTTACTTACTCGATCAAACCACCTCACACCACACATTGTCCTCAAACATCTCATTTCCAGCACATCCATCCTCCTGCACACAACTCTATCCATAGCCCACGCCTCGCAACCATACAACATTGTTGGAACCACTATTCCTTCAAACATACCCATTTTTGCTTTCCGAGATAAAGTTCTCGACTTCCACACATTCTTCAAGGCTCCCAGAATTTTCGCCCCCTCCCCCACCCTATGATCCACTTCCGCTTCCATGGTTCCATCCGCTGCCAGATCCACTCCCAGATATCTAAACCACTTCACTTCCTCCAGTTTTTCTCCATTCAAACTCACCTCCCAATTGACTTGACCCTCAACCCTACTGTACCTAATAACCTTGCTCTTATTCACATTTACTCTTAACTTTCTTCTTTCACACACTTTACCAAACTCAGTCACCAGCTTCTGCAGTTTCTCACATGAATCAGCCACCAGCGCTGTATCATCAGCGAACAACAACTGACTCACTTCCCAAGCACTCTCATCCCCAACAGACTTCATACTTGCCCCTTTTTCCAAAACTCTTGCATTCACCTCCCTAACAACCCCATCCATAAACAAATTAAACAACCATGGAGACATCACACACCCCTGCCGCAAACCTACATTCACTGAGAACCAATCACTTTCCTCTCTTCCTACACGTAAACATAAATTGCATCCTTGATAAAAACTTTTCACTGCTTCTAACAACTTGCCTCCCACACCATATATTCTTAATACCTTCCACAGAGCATCTCTATCAACTCTATCATATGCCTTCTCCAGATCCATAAATGCTACATACAAATCCATTTGCTTTTCTAAGTATTTCTCACATACATTCTTCAAAGCAAACACCTGATCCACACATCCTCTACCACTTCTGAAACCACACTGCTCTTCCCCAATCTGATGCTCTGTACATGACTTCACCCTCTCACTCACTATCCTCCCATATAATTTACCAGGAATACTCAACAAACTTTTTTTTTTTTTTTATACTTTGTCGCTGTCTCCCGCGTTTGCGAGGTAGCGCAATGGCCGAACCCCCCCCCCATACACATGTATATACATACGCCCACACACGCAAATATACATACCTACACAGCTTTCCATGGTTTACCCCAGACGCTTCACATACCTTGATTCAATCCACTGACAGCACGTCAACCCCGGTACACCACATCGCTCCAATTCACTCTATTCCTTGCCCTCCTTTCAACAAACTTATACCTCTGTAATTTGAGCACTCACTCTTATCCCCTTTGCCTTTGTACAATGGCACTATGCACACATTCCGCCAATCCTCAGGCACCTCACCATGAGTCATACATACATTAAATAACCTTACCAACCAGTCAACAATATATATATATATATATATATATATATATATATATATATATATATATATATATATATATACATTTCCTTTTTCCATAGCCAGAGGTTGAACCATTATGTGACATTCATTTTCTCATTTCATTTCAAGCTAGAAGTTTCAGTTTTCTAAATTATTTCTTACTTTTTCATATATATACACATGTATATGTGTGTGTGTGTGTGTATATGTGCGTGTGCATGTGTATGTATATATATATGTATTTTTTTTTTTTTTCTTTGTCGTTGTCTCCCGCGTTTGCGAGGTAGCGCAAGGAAACAGACGAAAGAAATGGCCCAACCCACCCCCATACACATGTATATACATACGTCCACACACGCAAATATACATATCTACACAGCTTTCCATGGTTTACCCCAGTCGCTTCACATGCCTTGATTCAATCCACTGACAGCACGTCAACCCCGGTATACCACATCGCTCCAATTCACTCTATTCCTTGCCCTCCTTTCACCCTCCTGCATGTTCAGGCACCGATCACACAAAATCTTTTTCACTCCATCTTTCCACCTCCAATTTGGTCTCCCTCTTCTCCTCGTTCCCTCCACCTCCGACACATGTATGTATATACATGTGTATGGGGGTGGGTTGGGCCATTTCTTTCGTCTGTTTCCTTGCGCTACCTCGCAAACGCGGGAGACAGCGACAAAGCAAAAAAAAACAAAAAAAAAAACATATATATGTATATATATATATATTATCCCTGGGGATAGGGGTGAAAGAATACTTCCCACGCATTCTTCGCGTGTCGTAGGAGGCGACTAGAGGGGACGGGAGCGGGGGGCCAGAAATCCTCCCCTCCTTGTATTTTTTAACTTTCTAAAATGGGAAACAGAAGAAGGAGTCACGCGGGGAGTGCTCATCCTCCTCGAAGGCTCAGACTGGGGTGTCTAAATGTGTGTGGATGTAACCAAGATGTGAAAAAAGGAGAGATAGGTAGTATGTTTGAGGAAAGGAACCTGGATGTTTTGGCTCTGAGTGAAACGAAGCTCAAGGGTAAAGGGGAAGAGTGGTTTGGGAATGTCTTGGTAGTAAAGTCAGGGGTTAGTGAGAGGACAAGAGCAAGGGAAGGAGTAGCAGTACTCCTGAAACAGGAGTCGTGGGAGTATGTCATAGAATGTAAGAAAGTAAATTCTCGATTAATATGGGTAAAACTGAAAGTTGGAGAGAGATGGGTGATTATTGGTGCATATGCACCTTGGCATGAGAAGAAAGATCATGAGAGGCAAGTGTTTTGGGAGCAGCTGAATGAGTGTGTTAGTGGTTTTGATGCACGAGACCGGGTTATAGTGATGGGTGATTTGAATGCAAAGGTGAGTAATGTGGCAGTTGAGGGAATAATTGGTATACATGGGGTGTTCAGTGTTGTAAATGGAAATGGTGAAGAGCTTGTAGATTTATGTGCTGAAAAAGGACTGGTGATTGGGAATACCTAATTTAAAAAGCGAGATATACATAAGCATACGTATGTAAGTAGGAGAGATGGCCAGAGAACGTTATTGGATTACATGTTAATTGACAGGCGCACGAAAGAGAGACTTTTGGATGTTAATGTGCTGAGAGGTGCAACTGGAGGGATGTCTGATCATTATCTTGTGGAGGCTAAGGTGAATATTTGTACGGGTTTTCAGAAAAGAAGAGTGGATGTTGGGGTGAAGAGGGTGGTGAGAGTAAGTGAGCTTGGGAAGGAGACTTGTGTGAGGAAGTACCAGGAGAGACTGAGTACAGAATGGAAAAAGGTGAGAACAATGGAAGTAAGGGGAGTGGGGGAGGAATGGGATGTATTTAGGGAATCACTGATGGATTGCGCAAAAGATGCTTGCGGCATGAGAAGAGTGGGAGGTGGGTTGATTAGAAAGGGTAGTGAGTGGTGGGATGAAGAAGTAAGATTATTAGTGAAAGAGAAGAGAGAGGCATTTGGACGATTTTTGCAAGGAAAAAATGCAATTGAGTGGGAGATGTATAAAAGAAAGAGACAGGAGGTCAAGAGAAAGGTGCAAGAGGTGAAAAAGAGGGCAAATGAGAGTTGGGGTGAGAGAGTATCATTAAATTTTAGGGAGAATAAAAAGATCATCTGGAAGGAGGTAAATAAAGTGTGTAAGACAAGGGAGCAAATGGGAACTTCAGTGAAGGGCGCAAATGGGGAGGTGATAACAAGTAGTGGTGATGTGAGAAGGAGATGGAGTGAGTATTTTGAAGGTTTGTTGAATGTGTTTGATGATAGAGTGGCAGATACAGGGTGTTTTGGTCGAGGTGGTGTGCAAAGTGAGAGGGTTAGGGAAAATGATTTGGTAAACAGAGAAGTAGTAAAAGCTTTGCGGAAGATGAAAGCCGCCAAGGCAGCAGGTTTGGATGGTATTGCAGTGGAATTTATTAAAAAAGGGGGTGACTGTATTATTGACTGGTTGGTAAGGTTATTTAATGTATGTATGACTCATGGTGAGGTGCCTGAGGATTGGCGGAATGCGTGCATAGTGCCATTGTACAAAGGCAAAGGGGATAAGAGTGAGTGCTCAAATTACAGAGGTATAAGTTTGTTGAGTATTCCTGGTAAATTATATGGGAGGGTATTGATTGAGAGGGTGAAGGCATGTACAGAGCATCAGATTGGGGAAGAGCACTGTGGTTTCAGAAGTGGTAGAGGATGTGTGGATCAGGTGTTTGCTTTGAAGAATGTATGTGAGAATTACTTAGAAAAGCAAATGGATTAGTATGTAGCATTTACGGATCTGGAGAAGGCATATGATAGAGTTGATAGAGATGCTCTGTGGAAGGTATTAAGAATATATGGTGTGGGAGGCAAGTTGTTAGAAGCAGTGAAAAGTTTTTATCGAGGATGTAAGGCATGTGTACGTGTAGGAAGAGAGGAAAGTGATTGGTTCTCAGTGAATGTAGGTTTGCGGCAGGGGTGTGTGATGTCTCCATGGTTGTTTAATTTGTTTATGGATGGGGTTGTTAGGGAGGTGAATGCAAGAGTTTTGGAAAGAGGGGCAAGTATGAAGTCTGTTGGGGATGAGAGAGCTTGGGAAGTGAGTCAGTTGTTGTTCGCTGATGATACAGCGCTGGTGGCTGATTCATGTGAGAAACTGCAGAAGCTGGTGACTGAGTTTGGTAAAGTGTGTGAAAGAAGAAAGTTAAGAGTAAATGTGAATAAGAGCAAGGTTATTAGGTTAGGTTAGGACACACACTTTACCAAACTCAGTCACCAGCTTCTGCAGTTTCTCACATGAATCAGCCACCAGCGCTGTATCATCAGCGAACAACAACTGACTCACTTCCCAAGCTCTCTCATCCCCAACAGACTTCATACTTGCCCCTCTTTCCAAAACTCTTGCATTCACCTCCCTAACAACCCCATCCATAAACAAATTAAACAACCATGGAGACATCATGTGCCCCTGCCACAAACCGACATTCACTGGGAACCAATCACTTTCCTATCTTCCTACTTGTACACATGCCTTACATCCTTGATAAAAACTTTTCACTGCTTCAAGCAGATTACTTCCCACACCATACACTCTATCAAATCTATCATATGCATTCTCCAGACCCATAAATGCTACATAAAAGTCCATCTGTTTTTCTAAGTATTTCTCACATACATTCTTCAAAGCAAACACCTGATCCACACATCCTCTACCACTTCCAAAACCACACTGCTCTTCCCCAATCTGATGCTCTGTACATGCCTTTACCTTCTCAGTCAATACCCTCCCATATGATTTCCCAGAAATACTCAGCAAACTTATACCACTGTAATTTGAACTCTCACCTTTATCCCCTTTCCCTTTGTACAATGGTACTGTGCATGCATTCCGCCAATCCTTAGGCACTTCACCATGAACCATACATAAACTGAATATCCTTACCAACCAGTCAACAACACATTCACCCCCTTTTTTAATAAATTCCACTGCAATACCATCCAAACCCGCCGCCTTGCCAGCTTTCATCGTTCACAAAGCTTTCACTACCTTAATTTCTGTTTACCAGACCATTCTCCCTGACCCTCTCACTTCGCACACCACCTTGACCAAAACACCCTATGTCTGCCACTCTATCATCAAGCACATTCAACAAACCTTCAAAATACTCACTCCATCTCTATCTCACTTCACCACTACTTGTTATTACCTTCCCATTAGCCCCCTTCATCGATGTTCCCACTTGTTCTCTTGTCTTACACACTTTATTTACCTCCTTCCAAAACATCTTTTTATTTTCCCTAAAATTTAATGATGCTCTCTCACCTAAACTCTCATTTGCCCTTTTTTTCACCACTTGCACCTTTCTCTTGACCTCCCGACTCTTTCATTTATACGTCTCCCAGTCATTCGCACTACTTCCCTGCAAAAATCGTTCAAACGCCTCTCTCTTCTCTTTCAATAACAAAAAGGGGGTGACTGTGTTGTTGATTGGTTGGTAAGGATATTCAATGTACATATGACTCATGGTGAGGTGCCTGAGGATTGTCGGAATGCATGCAGAGCGCCATTGTACACAGGAAAAAGGGATAAAGGTGAGTGCTCAAATTACAGAGGTATAAGTTTGCTGAGTATTCTTGGGAAATCATATGGGAGAGTATTGATTGAGAGGGTGAAAGCATGTACAGAGCATCAGATTGGGGAAAAGCAGTATGGTTTCATAAGTGGTAGAGGATGTGTGGAACAGGTGTTTGCTTTGAAGAATGTATGTCAGAAATACTTAGAAAAGCAAATGGATTTTTATGTGGCATTTATGGATCTGGAGAAGGCATATGATAGAGTTGATAGAGATGCTCTGTGGAAGGTATTAAGAATATATGGTGTGGGAAGCAAGTTGCTAGAAGCAGTGAAAAGTTTTTATCGAGGATGTAAGGCATGTGTACGAGTAGGAAGAGAGGAAAGCGATTGGTTCCCAGTGAATGTTGGTTTGCACAGGGGTGTGTGATGTCTCCATGGCTGTTTAATTTGTTTATGGATGGGGCTGTTAGGGAGGTGAATGCAAAACTTTTGGAGAGAGGGGCAGTCTGTTGTGGATGAGAGGGCTTGGGAAGTAAGTCAGTTGCTGTTCGCTGATGATACAGTGCTGGTGGCTGATTCAGGTGAGAAACTGCAGAAGCTGAGGACTTAGTTTGGTAAACTGTGTGAAAGAAGAATGCTGAGAGTAAATGTGAATGAGAGCAAGGTTATTAGATACAGTAGGGTTAAGGGACAAGTCGAATGGAAGATAAGTTTGAATAGAGAGAAACTGGCGGAAGTGAAATGCTTTAGATATCTGGGAGTGGATTTAGCAGCGGATGGAACCATGGAAGCAGAAGTGAGTCACAGGGTGGGGGAGGGGGCGAAAGTTCTGGGAGTGTTGAAAAATGTGTAGAAGGCGAGAACATTATCTCGGAAAGCAAAAGTGTTTGAAGGAATAGTGGTTCCAACAATGTTATATGGTTGTGAGGCGTGGGCTGTAGATAGAGCTGTGTGGAGGAGTGTGGATGGGTTGGAATGAGATGTTTGAGGACAATATGTGGTGTGAGGTGGTTTGATCGAGTAAGTAATGAAAGGGTAAGAGAGATGTGTGATAATAAAAAGAGTGTGGTTGAGAGAGCAGAAGAAGGTGTATTGAAATGGTTTGGTCACGTGGAGAGGATGAGTGAGGAAAGATTGACAAAGAGGATATATGTGTCAGAGGTGGAGGGAAAGAGGAGAAGTGGGAGACCAAATTGGAGGTGGAAAGATGGAGTGAAAAAGATTTTGAGCGATCGGGGCCTGAACATGCAGGAGGGTGAAAGGCGTGGAAGGATTAGAGTAAATTGGAACGATATGGTATACCAGGGTTAACGTGCTGTCAGTGGATTGAACCAGGGCATGTGAAGCGTCTGGAGTAAACCATGGAAAGTTTTGTGAGGCCTGGATGTGGAAAGGGAGCTGTGGTTTCGGTGCATTACACATGACAGCTAGAGACTGAGTGTGAATGAATGTGGCCTTTGTTGTCTTTTCCTAGTGTTACCTCGCACGCATGAGGGGGGAGGGGGATGGTATTCCATGTGTGGCGAGGTGGCAATGGGAATGAATAAAGGCACATGTACATACCTATACATTTCAACATATACATATACATACATACACAGATATATAGCTGTCAAGTGTAATGCACCGAAACTACAGGTCCCTTTCCACATCCAGGCCCCACAAAACTTTCCATGGTTTACCCCAAACGCTCCACACGCCTTGGTTCAATCCATTGACAGCACGTCCACCCTGGTATAGAACATTGTTCCAATTCACTTTATTCTTTGCACGCCTTTCACCCTCCTGCATGTTCAGGCCCCGATCACTCAGAATCTTTTTCACTCCATCTTTCCACCTCCAATTTGGTCTCCCACTTCTGCTCGTTCCCTCCACCTCTGACACATATATCCTCTTTGTCAATCTTTCCTCACTCATTCTCTCCATGTGACCAAACCATCTCAAAACACCCTCTTCTGCTCTCTCAACAACACTCTTTTTACCACCACACATCTCTCTTACCCTTTCATTCTTACTCAATCAAACCACCTCACACCACATATTGTCCTCAAACATCTCATTTCCAGCACATCCACCCTCCTCCACACAACTGTATCTATAGCCCATGCCTTGCAACCATATAACATTGTTGGAACCACTATTTCTTCAAACATACCCATTTTTGCTTTCCAAGATAACGTTCTCGACTTCCACACATTTTTCAACACTCCCAGAACTTTTTCCCTCTCCCCCACCCTATGATTCACTTCCACTTCCATGGTTCCATCCAATGCCAGATCCACTCCCAGATATCTAAAAACACTTCACTTCCTCCAGTTTTTCTCCATTCAAACTTACCTCCCAATTGACTTGTCCCTCAACCCTACTGTACCTAATAACCTTGCTCTTATTCACATTTACTCTCAGCTTTCTTCTTTCACACACTTTACCAAACTCAGTCACCAGCTTCTGCAGTTTCTCATCCGAATCAGCCACTAGCGCAGTATCATCAGCGAACAACTGACTCACTTCCCCAGCTCTCTCATCCACAACAGACTGCATACTTGCCGCTCTTCCTAAAACTCTTGCATTCACTGCCTAACCCATATGTGTACTGAAACTTTCACTTAACACTCCATCCACTCTTACAAATGAATTTGTTCCTCTATATAAGGCTTTCTTACCATCCAGAAGTTTTCCCCCAACCCCATACATTCTTATCTCATCCCATAGAGCATTCCACTCGACTGTTATGTACTTTCTCCAAATGCATAAATGCTGCACCCAACTTCTTACTTTTAGTAAATACTTTTCCACAGTCATCTTTACCACAAAAATCTAATCCTAACATCCCCTATCTTTCCTAAAAACACCCTTGCCCCTCATTTATTCTGCTTTCAGTCACTTCCATCACTTTGTCAATCAACATTCTTGCATACAATTTTCCTGGTATACTTAACAGACTTATTCCCCTGTAATTGCTACATACATCCTTAGCACCTTTTCCTTTGAATAAAGGAACAATAATAGCTTTTGCCCAATCCTCAGGCACAACCTTCTGTTTCCATGCTAAATTACACATCAAATGTATCCAATCTATCACACTTTCTCCTCCATATTTCACCTGTAATCCCATTCACTCCAGGTGTCTTTCCTACCTTCATCTTCATTCCTGCCCTTCTTACCTCACTTTTTGCTATAAGCTCTTGCGCTTTTGTCCTTATCCTTTCATCCTCCATACCCATGCATGTAAGAAGCGCTGCCTCCCCTTCTCGCACATTCAATAGTTCTTCAAAATACTCTTTCCATCTTCCTTTTACTTACTCCTTTTGATTCTTCAAAATACTCTTTCCATCTTCCTTTCACCTCCTCTTGATTCAGTAACTCCCCTCCTCACTTTTTACATTAATATTTCCACTCTTACATCCACTTCTTCCCTTTCTCACCTTCCAGTACAATTTTTCATTTCCCAAAAATTTTCACTCAACTTTCTTCCAAAAATCTTCATATACTTTTCCTTTGCTTTTCTCTATCAGTTTTTTAACATTCTGCTCACACATTTTGTATTTTTCCCTCCTCCTTGGCTGAACTTCAATTGATACATTCCTTTCAAGCAAACTACTATATGCCTTTCTCTTCTCTTCCACCATGCATTGCCCTTTTTATTCCTGTATCTAACAACCTTATATCCAATTACTAATTCTACATCCTTAATCGTATTTCTCTAAAAGTTCTAAACACCCCATTCACATATGACTGCATCCTTACATTTACTGCCCTTCCATCTTAACTTTCAGTTACCTTCCTTTCATACTACTCCCTGCATTTTTTCTGATTCACCTTCTTGCTTGCCAACACTTTTACTTCTCCATTCTTCCTTATACTGTACCTCCACTTCTCCCTGGTCCTCATCCCCACAAGAACCACAAAATGTTCAGTCTCCAAAGAACCCTTGCACAAATCTGGCATCGAGCACAGCATTTCTCACTCTTTCATCCACTGCCACATAGTCTGTCAAGGCCTTTTGCTCTTCTCTTCCATCATTCCTCATCCATGTATACCTGTGGATCATCTTATGCTGTGTACACCTTACACTTATGGATCATGTAATTTACCACAAAATGTAATAAAACAATAGATAAAATAGTAATTAAGGCTACAAATTAAGCAAATATAAAGACTTTCAACGAATACTTGAATGTAATTTTTTACCAATTGAACTAGTCATGGAGTCTCTATCAGGTACTTTATAGTTGCAGGATCAGGATCCTTGTTCAACTGAACACATTGATTTTGCTTGTGACTTTCCCTGTCTGACAAATTATATGATTTGAGCCCTTGCGATGGATTTCAAAACGAGATTGCTTCCTCATGACGAGTTCAGTCCTGCAAAACATAAGCATGTTACACTTGCTATCCTCAAGAATGTAGCACTTATGCAGAAGCTTGAAAAAGGGACTTCAGGAAAAAAAGAAATTGTTCTGAATAGGGTGTTGGTACATCCACCCAGGGTTGGCCCTATCCTTTCAGGGGTCATAAGCTTAGTTTCATTTGGAGTTCATTCCACCCTTCAACCCCCCCACCCCCCACCCCAAAAGAAGGAAAAGGGGGGAGTCCTGGAGAAAAAAATGCAAATTTAGGGTGTCTGGGACAGCATTTCTTACTTTTTGAAGGCTGCCATATAACAGTTGGGACAAGAGAGGACCCCTTAACAGTTGAGGCCCTATTCACTGCATGTACAGAGTGTATAGGAAGGGCCACCCCTGTGTCCAACTTCAGTGACTTAAAGAACCAGTAAAAAATATTAAATTTCTGTACTCAGTGTGACTCCACTTAAGACATATTCATCCAGCTATTAATATATTGCACTGAATCAGTGTCTCAGCAGGAAATCAATACTATACTGTACTGTAATGTAGAGGGGAAATTATCCTATACTCATGTATGCGGATATCATGTACTCCTAACTGCCTCATGACCCCTGACTTTGGTGTCAGTCCCATATCTGCCTTCTGCCTACCTATGTACTCCCTCCAGCTACAGAGTAAGTGTATTTATTTGGATTAAGAATCTAATGATTTGACTAGTGTTTAATTAGTTTTATATTTCTGTATTTCTTAGTATTTTAGATGTAAACTCCTTCCCTTATGTATTCTCCATCAAAGTGCTCCAAAATAAAATCTTTTTCTTTTAATTTTCAGAAACACATATAGGTTAATTAACAAAATAATTTTTTACAAGTGTCATAAATTTTTAAAATACAGAACTGTATTCCTTATTGTTTGAGCAAATGCTCATCTATGATAAAATTTGTATGTTATGGGAAGAAATCAGATAAATAATTTTTCCTTATTAAATATATTCTCTTTAAAATGGATGATTATCTTAGTGTAAAAGTACTGAGAATTAGATAACTCTCTTTTATTTAATACAAATAACTTACATTTCCAGACTTTACCATTTGCCAAACCTTCAAAATCCTTGGAAAAGTTCATTACCTATACTTTGGAAAGATTTTTAAACAGGCAACTGCTTGGTTTCAGCTAACTAAAGACAGTTCACTGCAAATTATAAAAATGATAGAGAGAGATCTTTAGATGTACATATACAGAGAGGGGCAACTGGTATGATATCTGATCACTTCCTAGTGGAGGCAAAGGTTAAAATTTGTAAAGGCATCAGGAAAAGAGGAGATAATATAGATAGGAAGAGAGCAGTGAAAGTGAGTGAGCTTGAAAAATAGGCTTGTGTGGGTAGATACCAGAAGTGAACTGGTGAAGAATGGCAAGAGATGAAAGTATCATAACTAGGGGAGTGGATGAAGAATGGGAGTTATTTCAATAAGCAGTGCTTACATGTGTGAGAGAAGTATGTGGTATGCAGAAAGCAGGATGTGGGCATATAAGAAAGGAGAGTAGTGGGATGAAGAAAAGTTCCTATCAAATAGGGAGAAAAGAAAGTTGTGCGGGTGTTACCTGCAGGAAAGGAATGAAGATGACTGAAAGATATATAAGGGAAAGCAGCAGGAGGTCAAGAGGAAGGCGCAGAGACTGAAAAAGAGGGCAAATGAGAGTTGTGGTAATAGAGTATCAGCAAACTTTAGAATAAAAAAGAAAAAATGTTCATAAAGGAGGTGAATAGTGTGAGGAGAACAAAACCAGTGAAAGCATTAATGAAGTGAACAGATGGGCAAGTGGTAACAGGCAACGAAGAGGTGAAGAGATGGAATATTTTGAAGGGTTGTTGAATGTGTTAGATGATAGGGTGGGAGATCTGGGATGTATGGAACACAGAAGCAGGTGAAGCAAGAGTTACAGCACGTGATTTGGTAAGAGATAATGGATAATGTATTCCTTGCGTATGATGAGTTCAACAATTATGGAGACTCTTTTACTGTGGTTATTCTCTTTAGGGAGTTCCTGGAGGGAACAGCATCAAGAATAGATAGATGGAAAAAAAATGATGCCTAAAAAAAAAAAAAGGCTGGAATAGATGGGATTGCAGCTGAATTTCTCAAGAAAGAGGATGACTATGTTGTTGAATGGTTAGTTAGGATATTCATTTTATGTATAGCTCAGGGTGAGGAATGGCGGAATGCCTTTTATAGTGCCAATGGGGACAAAACTCAGTGATTGAATTATGGAAATACAAGTTTTGTTGAGTGTACTTGATAAGTTGTAAAGGGAGAGTGGTGACTGAGAAAGTGGTTGCATACACAGAGTATCAGACTAGGGACAGACAGTGTGACTTCAGGAATGGTAGAGGATGTGTGGATAAGGTGTTTGCTTTGAATTAGTATGAGAACTACTAAGGGAAACAAAAGGATCTGCTTGTGGCATTTATAGATCTGGAGGAAGCTTATGATAGGATTGATGGAGATGCTTTGTGGAAACATGGTGTAGTAGAAAAGCTACTTAAAGTAATAAGGAGCTTTTATCAGTAGAGTTAGGCATGTGTGTGAGCAGGAAGACAGGAGGGTGAATGATTTCCATTGAAGGTAGGTATGCAGCATGGGTGTGTAATGTTACCATGGCTTTTCTAACCTGTTTATGAATGGAGTGGTGAGGAAGATGAGTGCAAGGATCTTGGGACAGGGACAAGGTCTTCAGTTTCTTTGGGTGGAGGGGCCTGGGAGGTAAGGTCAGATTCTGTTTACTGATGGTAGATTCAAATGACAAACTGCAGTAGCTGGTCTCTGAGTTTGGGAGAAAGTGTGAAAGGAGAAGGTTGAGAGTTAAAGTGAATAAAAGTAGGGTATTAAGTTTAGGGGAGAGAGATTGTGAGTTTGAATGGAGAGATCCTGGAGGAAGTGGACTCTTTTAGATGCTTAGGAGTGGACATGAGTGTGGATGGAACCAAGGAAGTTAATATTAAGATGGGTGACAAGAGTTCCTGGGTGCAATGAAGATTGTTTGGGAAGAGGGGTTACTGTTTATGAGGGCAAACATGTGTATGTATGATAGTATATTAGTTCCAGTTATATTATACAGATAATAGGCACTGGCTCTTGACAACAAAGTATGCAAAAGGGTTGATGTGTTGGAGATGATGTTTGGGAACAAAATGTGGTGTGAGGAGGATTGAGTCTATAAGAAATTATACAGTAAGTGAGAGGTGTTTTAGGAGAAAGAATACAATGTATGAGAGAGATGAAGTGGATGCTGAAAAGGTCTGGACACAAGAGGATGATGAGTGAAGAAAAACTAAAACAATACATTTGGGAACTGGAAGGAGGAAGGGAAAGGAGACCGGGGAGGAGGTGGAAGGAAGGAGTGAAAGATGCATCGAGTGTTCAGGGCCTGAAGATGCAGAAGAGTGTAAGGTGTACATAGGACAAAGTAAGTTGGAGCAATGTAATGTCATGAAGTTGAACTAAGGCATAACAAGTGGTTGGGGGAAACCACAAAAAAGGTCAGTCAGGCTTGACTGTGGATAGGGAACTCTGGCGTAAATGCATTATATTATGACAGCAATAGTGTGGATGTAAGAAAAAAAAAAGGGGGTCTTTCATTGTTTCTGCCACTACCTTACTTGCCACTGACAAACAAGTATAAAAAATTAGATTAGGTAGGACAAGAAATGCAAATGAAAGTACAAGAAAGGTGAAAAATAGGCAGACTGGAGAATAAGATCATGAAACTTAGCTTTCAAGATAATTACTTTGGTATGGATGTTTGTGGGATGAGATGGGACCACTATTCATTCATTTGCAAGACATTGTACCAGAGGGTTAGTCATTGGTCCAGGACCAAACTTTAATTTACTGTTATCACTATATGATGTTTGCTATGCTTTCTCTTATGAAGTGAAGTGGTAACCCATTGTCATCTTTCAGTTGAGTCTCAGATGAATTACCACCGTGAGATGCTTTTAGCACTGGGTCCTGGAGAAGAGGTAACCACATCAGCTAGCATCGTGTCCACTACCACCATTACCACGGGTATTATCATCACTCCTGAGGAGCTCAACCCTAGCATCATGTCACCAGAAATATTCCCACCTCTTACCAACAATGGTGTATATAGTTTCAGCCCAGGCTTGGAGCCACCTGCTACCACTACCACAACCATCCCCACCACTACTCTTCCACCAAGTATGTCCACTAAGTCACAGTGCATAATTTTCTTATACAAAACTAATGCCATTTTTACATTAGAGGTTTTTGTAGTAAAAGAAGATCTTTTGTGGATATGCTTTCTTCCTTCCTTTCTTGAATGATTATGATTGCTATTTAGATTATTTGAGACTTATGAAGTAGTGAAACAGCTACTCAGATTACTTTAGAGTAAATAAGAAGTATCTGAGTATCTGTAATGCAATTTCAAAATTAGAAAAAAAATGATTCTCAGATATTTTCAATTGAGACAAGATTGAACATCTGTGTTTCCATTTTTTTCAATACTTGAGCCAATCCAAAAATAACTTCACCAGAGTACTGCGAGAAACGACATGCAAATGATAACACCATCGACTACATTAAGGAAGGCTGGGGCAAACGCTTTTACAAGAATGAAGAATGCTCTGAACTGTGCCTCTGTCATGCTGAGGAGAAACTAGCATGCAGTGTGTTAGAATGTGTTGAGGCACGCCCCTGTGAGACTGACTATGCCGTGTACACCCACGCTGCCCCTGCCTACCAAGCCTCACGTGGCGAGTGCTTTTGTTATTCTGGAAGTTTCATCTGTGTTAGGCCTCCTCAAGGTGAGTTTTTCAAATTATCAAGTTTTAAGAAAGTCTTGATGGGATGTTTTTCTACACCTTATCACTTTTCCTGTGTTTTCAAGGAAGGAAATATCAAGGGCAGATGAACAATGGCCACATTTGCACACATCCCATCTCTGTCTCTCATTTATAAAAATCAGCCATCTCTTGTAATCCACACCAGTTTGGGGCTAACTTCCTTACACTTTTTCACACATTCCCATGACTCCTCCCACAAAAGTGTTGCCCCTTCCTTAGCTCTTGCAATACATGGGAAGTATTCTTTCTCCCCATCCCCAGGTGAGATACTGTTTACAGTGGAATGAATTAATTGTTTGTATGGGATGGTGGGGAATTCTCAAAAGCAAATATAACACAGCTTTAAACAACACAAAATAGAGGACTGAGAATACTCACCTGCTGCCTCCAAGTACAAACACTCAGCATCTTCACAATGAAACAAAGGTTCTCCCAACACTGCCCCATCTGAACATGCTCACTCCTCAATTCTATGGAACAGCATTAAACCCCTTCCAGCCCAACCACCAACCCCCAAGTAGAAATGAAAAGCTCACCTCTGCTTCACACTTCAATAAGCACAGATCCTCCACCCCAACAAATATAATACTGACAAAACATGTACTCAGTGAAAGAACCCAACAATCATTAAAAAAGAAAAAAACTCCCAACATAAACTTAAACTCCAGCCCACCTGACACACAAATCAGAAACCACATTCCCCAGACAAACACAACTCACACTCTCCTGCTTACTCTCTAGACATCAACTATAACAACAGTACTGCAAACACCACTTCATCATATCATAAGACCTTCATGCCCACAATACTACAACTGTAAAGAAGACAATGAATACTTTACTACTCATTTGGCCTGCACTTGCTTAACATACATGCACACACAACATTTTAACACTATGACATGTAGTCCTGATTAGTGGACATGACCAGCTTTTTAAGTGTTGCAGAATCCTCATAAGGATAGAAGGAAATCCTGGGAAGGGAGTAATTAAGTATATACAGAGTAGGGGAGAAAGAATTCTACCTCTGTATTCTCTGTGTGTCATAAAAGGTGACTGAATGGGACAGCAGGAGGTGGCTGGAAACCCTCCCCTTCTTGTATTTTCAGTTTCTAAAAGATGGAACAGAAGGAGCCTTCTTAAAGGCTCAGGCTAGGGTGTCTAAAAGTGTGTGGATATAACCAAGATGAGAAGAGAGGAGAGACAGGTAGTATGTTTGACGAGCGAAACCTGGATATTCTGTCTCTAAGTGAAGCAAAGCTCAAGCGTAAAGGGGAAGAATAATTAGGAAATGTCTCAGGAGTGAAATTACTGGTTAGTAAGAGGACAAAGGTTATGAAGGAATAGCAGTAATCCTGGAGCAGTTGTTGTGGAAGTGTGTTAAAGAGTGTAAGGAAAAGAATTCTAGACTGATGTAGGTGAAAATGAAAGTGGATGGTGAGAGATGGGTGAATATCAGTGCTTATGTACCTGGCCATGAGAAGAGAGCTCATGAGAGGCAAGTGTTTTGAGAGCAGTTGAATGAGTGTGTCAGAAGTTTTTGATACAAGAGACCAGGTATTAGTGATGGGTGATGTGAATGCAAACGAGAGTGATGTGGCAGTTGAGGGTATAATCAGGGGGCATGGAGAATTCAGTATTATGAATGGAAATGGAGAACAGCTCATGGGGTTGTGTGATGAAAGAGGACTGGTGACTGGAAATACCCAGTTTAAGAAGAGGGAGTTGGGGTGAGTGAATATCGGTAGACTTGAGGAAGAATAAGAAGTTTTTGAAGATCAATAATATGTGAAAAACAAGAGAACAGATAGGAATATGGGTGAAAGGGGCAAAAGGGGAAGTGGCAACAGAAAGTGACACAGCAAGGAGGTGGAGTGATTTGGCCACAAATGCACTTCACCGCATGACATCACATTACTCCAAAGCACTCTATCCTGTGCACACCTTTCACCCTTTTGCATGTTCATACCTCAAGCACTCAAAATTTTTTCACTTCATCCTTCCATCTCCAATTTGGTCTCCATTTTCACCTTGTCCCCTCCATTTCTGACACATATATACTCTTCATCAACCTCTCTCCTCACTCAGTCTCTCTATATTTCCAAATCATTTGTAGTGTTGTGGTGATGGATGATGTCCAGAGCACAAGCAGGAGAGTGCAACTCGAGTTTCCCTGAGGAACATGGTTTCTGATGAACATATGTCTGTGGGTTAGAGCTTAAAATTGAGTTAAAGAGTCAATTGTTGAGTGCTCATCAATTTACTTCACTGTGTACATGTTTCACCAGTGTTATATTTGTTGGGAGAGGAGGGAATTGTGAGTATAGGTCACTGGAGTGTAAGGCAGGGATAAGCATTTTATTTCTTCTTGAGGGCTGGTGGTTAGTTGTAGAATAATTTGGGTGGGAGAGGTCAAGTGCTGTTGCACAGCATTGAGTGCCATGTGTGTTGAGGTGAGACTGTATTGGGAGGATTCTTGTTTCATTGTGAAAGTGTTGAATATTTATGAATGCTATGAAGCCAGTGCACCTTTTTGTGTAGTTTGCAGCGTTGTTATATTTACTTTTGAAGGGGTGGAAGACCAGTCAGGTGAAGCATAATGTAAAGTGAAGTGGATGAATTCTTTGAGTAAGATGTTGAGGATTCTTTTTCTTATCCATATCTGGTGCCAGTCAGTGCTTTGATGGCATTTACTTTATTGCTTTTGTATTTATGTTTTTGGTGTGGGGAGTGAATGTCATGTGTGTCATATATTATGCTTGGAATGGTTGGTGTTTTACTCATTTGGAGCTGGAGTTGTGTCTGTGGGAGGTTAAAAGAGTGATTGAAAATGGTTATTGTTTTAATCATTGGGAGCTGGATTTGTGTCAGTGTGAGGTTAAAAGAGTGACTGCAGACTTCTTTGCAGATGAAGACATTGTCCTGGGTGAGCCATTGTTCCAATTATGTTATGTAGTGCAGCATGTGATGTTGCATTCCTTGGACCCAGGCAGTTGTCTTTTCTTTCTGCCTCACCCACAGGTGTACTTTTGGCATTCTGTCCACAAACATGCTATCCTACCTTGTCATGCATAACTCTTGACAACACTTATCTCTCACAGCTCATTCTTTGTAATTAGATTTTCCTGTAGTGAACACTGTGTGCTTGCCCTGCCATTAGGCAAAATGGTAGGAACTATTGATAGATGTAGTAGGTAGGGACATTTAGGTACAAGCATTAGGTAGAAGCAGAAGGTAGGAACATAAAGCGGAAGCATTAGGTAGTAGTAGTCAGTAGGAACATTAGGTAGAAGCCTCTGCAAACACTGTGCTAGACTAACCCTCTGCCAGTGACCTATTAAGGTTGAGGCATTAAAGGCTAAGAAGAGGCACTGGAGTTCACTAGTTATGAAGACCTTATCATCATGGCCACCCCCCCCTTGAAGGGGTATCTGAAGAAAACAGGAATCAGATATATAGATAGATAGATAGATAGATAGATAGTATTTTTGATGTTGCTACTGTGGTGTTAGGAAATTGTGATGTGATTGTGAGGTCTTCTGGATATGAAAGGATCTTCATGTTGTGGTTTGCCTGGGGTAATGTGTAGGAAGAGATCGAAGAGAGTTAGAGAAGAACTGCTCTTTGGGAATCCATTGCAGAGTTTTAGTGTATATGCATACATACACTTTCAGGTGTTGCTGGACTCCATCTGCTTGAGGTTATACTGCAAGTGAAAAGTCAACTTTGGTGAGGCAATGTCACTGGGAGTACAATCTCAACAAAGATTTTCTTACTCAAAGTTCACATTTCCATGGGACTGGAAGTAATGCACCCTTGGGCAGAAGAAACCTTTAAAAAGAGGTACTGGGTAACACCAGGGCTCACCCATATAAATTGGTCCTGCAATGATCATTGACAAAAAAAGAAATATGATTATTCACTTTCATACTTTTTAATAGTTTCTTGTTTATGTAAATCAGAATGTCTTTATTTTCTTGTTTTTGTCTTTGACAAAAGTAGTTATTTTCTATCAATTACCTTTTTAATGGCCATCAGACAGCTACAGTGTGAATAGTGGTGTATTCCTGTTCATTGGCTATAGTGAGGCAGAGGAGCAGCTGTTGCGACCCTACACAAAGATGAATCTTGTGGATGCTGCCATGAACAAGCTAGGTGAACTTGTGCATGAGTCAGCACAGCTCATGAATGGGGTAAGTTGCTGAGCTTTTCCTGAATAATTTCTGCTGGAGTATCTGTCCTCCTTCCTGTTTTCTAGTCCTTTGTTGTATCTACATTATTTTCAGTCATTTATTTCATGTTAAACTGTATAAGTTTTATTAGAAAATGTGAGTATTGCATTTTAGTGAAAATAGATTTTTGAGTAATTTGAAGAACTTTGAGTGAAGTTTACTGGAATATTTGCTGAGGTTATGCTTATAAAGGCATTTAAATATAATCATTTAAACAGAGTGATTAACTTAGTGCCTTAGAGAATTAAGGCTGACTCATAGTTAGATTGATAAGGAATGTTTTGATAATGTTTTTAACTTACAAAAAAATTGAATGACTTTGAAGTATATGTACTTTTGATTTTTAGTGATTAATGAATTAATACAAGTTATCTTTGGTTCATTAGGCATAGCTTATACAAAGAGTGATTTTTTAACTTTGTATCTGTATAAAATCATATTAGTCACCCTTTTGGTGTGTGGGAGATAGCATGTTCCCTATACATTTCTATCATTACACAGCTTCAATACATTCCTTTATTCGGATATTCCTCTTATCCACGCACTTTCTTCTTAGAATTACCAGACTCTTCCTCCGTGTGGTTATGCTGTGAGTGAAAAGCCACCTTTGGCAAGGTTAATGGATGAAAAGGTGTTCAATCTCATCAAGGATCGTCTCACTCCAAAGAAAACAATACTTTTTCAGATTGCAGTACTGCCTTGAAGCTGCAGGGCTCTTGTAAAATAGGTTTTAGTGCTACATAGGTACCCCACTAACTGCTCTTGTGCTGTATATGTATGTCATAGAACACCTCTGCAGGCTGACTGCTAGTATGCTGTACTGTGTGAATTGGGGCATTTAAAAATTCTTGGTGCTGTAAGTAGTGAAGTAGCGAGTCCTGAAGAAACTTCTGCATCTCAATGTTTCCACATCCTTCACTCATATTTTTTCAGCTCAGCTACTCAGTAACCATCAAAATTTCTTGGGGGGTAGTACATCATTTTTGTTCTGACCAAGCTGCAAAGAAAATGTATATAGTGGTAACAAACAGAAATGTGGTGAAGAGGGGATGGGGTGAGTATTTTGAAAGGTTAAAACTGTACAATTATAGAGAGGCAGGTATGGAATGTTTTGGATATGGAGATATGTATGAAAAAGAGGTGGTGAAAGCTTTGTGTAAGATAAAGTACAGCAATATGGCTGAAGTGGATTCGATTGCAGTTGAATTTCTTAAGGAAGGGGGTGATTGTGATGCTGATTGGTTAGTATGGATTTTCAGTTTATGTATGACTCATGATGAGTGTCTAAGGACATTTATTTATTGCTGCACTTAGAGCACACTAAATATCTAGAGTAACCACAGTCAATGGATAAAATTTTGAATTGCTTCCCCTTCTTTCCCCTCAGTTTACCTTATGGCTCCTTTCCAGCAAATGCCATATTTTTACAGTTCCCATCTTTTCCTACATGCCCATACTATCTTGGAACTCTGTCCATAACTTTTAGAAAATTTCTTTTTCTCTTCCTTATTCCCTCACAAATCCTTTTTCATCGCTGTAAGTATTTTTTCATTTCACTGATGAACCTTAGAAAAGTGAGTTTTGAGGAATGAAAAGCTGTTTCTCTCTAACGTGATGTTCCGTGAGCAGAAAGAATCTCTTGATTCTCACAAGTCAGAATCCTCTAACCCCCTAGCCCTATGGTGAAGTTGTAATCCTTCACTCTTTGTTAACCTCCCATCCAGCAGTAGCAGCCTAACCACAGCAGGTATGGCCTCTGCCAGTCAGCACCCTGCACCTGGTGATGACATCATCCTGCTAGCCAGCCACTGGAAAGCCTAGCCACCTCATAATCCTTGAAACAAGGTGACCCTGATGGTGGTCACCACTGATGAGAGGAAATTTATTGATGAGAGGAAATTTATTGAAAAGAGAGAGGAAGATGGGTGGAAGGAACAACCAGAAAATTTGCTCACAAAACACTGCCCTTGAGAAAAATTTTATTTTCAGAACATACTTTTCTCTCCAGGGTCAGTCAGTCCTCCAAGCTAATAGTATACTGACAATGATGTGAAGAGTAAGAGAAAGACCTCTTAGTAAGAGAAACGATAATCACAAACATACCTTACAGGTTATCCTGTGGCCCACAATCCTCTACCTCACAGGTGGCAAGCCCAATGCCATATAAAGTAAATCCTTGATGTCTAAAGTAGGGCAACATCTGACAGATGTTTGAGGAATGCTGAAGACCTCATATTAATCTTATAAAGGGACAGGTTCCTTAGAGAGCCCAGATTAGAGGCTATCTGACATTAGCTCTGACGCAGTCCAGGATGGGCCAACAAAATAAGCCTTTTGATCCATGAAGAAATATTCCTTGCAGAGAGGGGTGTCAAACTACCCAGGCATACCTCAAGATAATCTATGGTAATCTCAAGGTGATCTCTGAGAGATTAAAGCAGGCATTGCACTAGATGTTTTTCTGTAGTAATCTCCCAAGAAGCACACATAATAGGGGATTTTGTTTCATTCTTAGCAAAATACTAAGGGTTTGGATTGATCATAGCCCAAGACATGTCAGCATAAAAAATGTGATTTTTGTGTCTGTATCTCTCTAATTCTTCTCTTGTCATTTGAGGACCATCAAAAAGAGCCTCTTCATAAGTAGCTGTTGAGTCATTGGGTTGTTAGAAAAATCCCTGATTGTAACAAACTTAAAACCTTTGCCAACTCCTCCACTGGTTGCATATGACCAGAGAGAGAGAAAGATAGGTCTTATCAAGATGGACCTTAGAAGTTTATCCGAAATATTTCCTTTCATGTTAATCCTGAAGTCAACAAACAAGAATTCCTGAAGAGCACTTTTGTACAAGACAGAAGTATTACTAGCCCTTTTTTATCATGAAACAATCTAGGAAAAAATTTAAAAGATCTGTAATCTCAGAAGAATCTAAATCAAGTAATAATTGACAAACTTTCCAAATTTTGTGATAATGTCTCCAAGTAAACAACAAACAGCAAGAGAGGTCATGAATGAATTTCCCCAAATTTTAAGCTAAAAGTGTTTAAAAAAGTTGAAATGCATAAATTCTTAAACCTAGAACTCTGAAGCTGGGCCTCTGACCTCAGGTTGAGATGGTCTAGAGACAGCACAGAATCAGCCAGGAGGACTTACACAACTGAAGAAGTTTCTGGCACCAAAAGTGTCTCTTACACTTTGGGGGTAACAAATCCACTAATCCCTGAGAAACAAGAAGGCTAGCAAGGACTCTACCCAGGATATTTGCTTGGAGAAAGAGGTAAATCTGTTTACTGCAGTTCCAATCCTTGATTTGGGTATTTGTAGCCACTGCCTTTTTGTTGAACATTAGATTGACTGGAAGGTAAAAGGGCTTCACTTTGGTTGCAAGGAGATCCACCTGGGGATTCATCCTAAAAAAATGATCCAGTTGAACACTTCATGCAGGTATTTAAATTGTAATAGAAATTGACCTTAACAGAGAGAGTGGCATGCTCACATGCTGCATACTCTTTGAAAGCAGGGGGCCTGAATAAACAGTTATTGTTTCATCAGCTAAAATAAAGGAAGTGATCTGCAAGATCCTTTGGTCATGCTGCAATGAACTCCAACAATCCAATAATACCTGCTGACAATCTTTCCTACTTGCATCCATATACTTGTATATATTACTCTTTTCAAACCAGATATTCTCAATCACCAGTCATTTTTCAGCACACAGCTCCACAAACTGTTAACCATTTTCATTCATAACACTTAAAACCCCATGTAACCTAATTATATCCTCAACTGCCCCATTATTTACCTGCACATTTAAATCACCCATCACCAATACCGTGCTGACACACTCACTCAGCTGCTCCCAAAACACTCGCCTCTGATGATCTTTCTTCTCATGGCCATGTGTATAAGTACTAATAATATAATCACCCATCTCTTGCCATGTACATTCATTTTAACCCAAATTTGTCTAATATTTACTTCCTTTCACTTTATCACTCACTCCCACAACTCCTGCTTCATTTGAATATTTGTCTGCCAAACTCCCACCTGGGAGTTGTGAATGCAAAAACTACATATGTACCAGCTACAGTGAACCCTTCCTATTCAGACAGACCAGTCAGTCATGTAATAATCTTGGTAAGGTCGCTTAGCCACATACCTTTCATATACTTCAAATAAACCTATCTCTTATATAGTTTTTACAGCCATCCTAAGCACCTTTTCTATTGTGTTCATGTACAACTTTTGTACACACCTAGTCCTGAGGCACAGTCCCTTCATTAAAAGCTTTCTTACATATAGCATAAAAGCACAAATGTACTATCTCAAATCACCCCTCCAGCTCCACAGTCACATCTACTCACATGCTGTATCATTCATCTGAAATAATGTCTGATCTATTTTTCCCTGTCTGAAAAAATTTGATCGTCATATCTTGTCTAGTACTTCTAACATTCTGTAGCTCTTCATAATATTCATTCCATATCTTGCTCACACCCTCTGACTTTGATGCTGATATGTATAGTGAAGAGGGGTATGGTTGTTAATTGCAGGGAAGGAATGCAAGTGACTGGGAGATTTGCAAGAGAAAGTGGCAAGAGGTCAAGAGGAAGGTACAAGGGCTGAAAAAGAGGGCAAATGAGAGATGGGGTAAGCAAATATCAGCAAAATTATAGAATGAAAAAATATTTTGAAAAGTTGATAGATGAAAAAAAAAAGGGGAAAAAATGGGAACACTGGTGAAGGGGGCAAATGGGGAAGTGGTAACAGGCAAAAATGAGGTGATGAGATGGAGTGAGTATTTTGAAGGCTTGTGGAATGTTTGATGATGTTTTGGATGTGGAGGTATGCAAAGTGAGAATCAAGGCAAATGCTTTTATGATAAATGAAGAGGTGGTGAAAGTCTTGTATAAGATGAATTGTGGTAAAGCATCTGAAGTGGATGGCACTGCAGTTGAATTTCTTAAAAAAGGAGATGACTGTGTTGCTTATTGGTTATCTAAGATTTACATTTTATGTATTGCTCATGGTGATGTGCCTGAAGATTGGTGAAATGACTATATAGTGCCAATGAGTAAAGACAAGTGAGACAAAAGTGAATGCTCAAATCATAGTGGTATAAGTTTGTTGAAGGTAACTGGTAAGTTGGATGGAAGAGTGATGATTGATAGGGTGGTGGCATGCACAGAGTTACAGACTGGGGAGAAACACTGTGGCTTCAGGAGTAGTAGGGGATGTGTAAATTAGTTGTTTGCTTTGAAGAATGTGTGGAAGAAATACTTAGAGAAAGAGAAGGACTTGCATATGTTAAATATGGATCTGGAGAAAACACATGATAGAGTTAACAGAGATGCTGTGTGGAAGATGTCATGAATATATGATGTGCGAGGAAAGCTGTTTGAGGCAACGAAGAGATTTCATTGAAAGAGTAAAGCAGCATGTGTGTGAGCAGGAAAAGCAAAGTGTGAGTGGTTCCAGGTGAAGTGAGTCTGCAGTATGGGTATGTGATGTCACCGTTTGTTTACAGATGGGGTGATGACGGAAGTGAATGCAACGGTCCTAGAAAGACTTAATCAATTACTGCTATACCAATTTCTGTGAAAGATTCCTTGTGTTTCCTAAGACCTTTCAAAAGGCTCCTGCAGCCTAAGGTTGCACTACTTCCAGTAGCAGGGAAATGTAGACTCCTTTGCAGTGATAAGATCTTTGATGATGCTGTACTCCCAGTAATAAGGTCTCCCTAAAATTGACTTTTCACTCACAGTGTAACCTCTTGCAAGCAGAGCCCAACAACACCAGTCTTGCAGAGAATAGCAGATATGCAGTCTGTTGGATAGAGAGGAGTGTCATGAAAGAATGTCAGTTTTTGTTTACTGATGACATGGTGCTTATGGCAAATTTGAGTTTCTGAGTTTAGGAGAGGATATGAAAGTACAAAGTTGAGAGTTAATGTGAATAAAAGTAAAGTTATTATGTTTGGCAGTGAAGACAGGTTAGTAGGAGTCTGAGTTTAAATTAAATGAACCTGGAGGAATTGGGGTGTTTAAGATACCTGAGAGGGCATATGGCAGCAAATGGAATGGAAGCTGAAATGAGTCACAATGTAGGTGAAAGAGACTAAATTCCTTGTCACATGGAGGAGTATGTAGATAGAGAGGTTATTATCAGTGATACTTAAGACAGGCATGTTGCATGGTAAAGTAATCCCATTAGTGTTGTATGGATGCAAGATGGTAGGCTGTAGATAAGAAAGTAAGGAAGAGGGTGAGTATGTTGGAAATGAAATGCTTGAGGACAGTCTTTGATGTGAGGAGGGTTCATCGAATAAGAAATAATAGGGGAAGAGAGATGTGTGGTAAAAAGAAGAGTATTGTTGAGATAGATGAAGATGGTGTACTAAATGGGTTTGGACATATGAAGAGAATGAGTGCAGAGAGGTTAACAAGGAGGGTACTGTATATATATCAGAAGTGGAGGGGACAAGGAAGAGGTGGAGAGTAAATTGGAAATGGAGGATGGAATGGAAAAGGTTTTGAATGCTTAGTGTCTGAACCTTCCGGAGGGTGTTCATTGGATAGAAAGAATTGGAACAAAGTGGTTTATAGGGGGGAACATGCTGTCATTGGACTAAAACAGGGCTTATGAAGTGGTCAGGGGAAACCACAGAAAAGTTTGTGGAGTCCGAGTGTGAACAGGAGGTTGTAATTTGAATAACAGCTACAGAGTGGCCATTTTTCCCTGTGTTCTTGGCACTAACACAAGAAACAGCAAACAGTGATATTTATCTATCCATCTATCCATATCTCTAACAACCATTCTTTCAGGGAACTCCCATCAGGGAGGTGGGGTCACAGTGAAAGAGTTTCTACTTCTCCCTGTTCTTGCATGCCTCCCTCACATGCACTGTTCCATGCTTTCTTCCACCCTTTCCCTCCCCAAGTATTCTTTCACTCTATTTTCCCATATCACATGTGGTCTCCCTCTCACATCAACCCCTTTAATTGTAATATAAAACACTCTCCTTGTAAATTTCCAGACTCGCATTCTTTCCACATGCCCAAACCACCCCGAAGTATTTTGTTTCACCCACTCTACCACTCCACAATTCATTCCCTTTGCATTCCCTGCCATACCACATCTCTCATACACCTCTTCATTTCTTAATTCCAGTCATACCAAATGCTACTCCTAAATAGCTTATTTCCACAGCCTGGATTCTTGGCTTCTGTGACTCATTCCATTTTCATGTTTCAGTTGCATATGTCAGGGTCAGGAGGACTATGCCGTCCCTTTATCCTCTCTTCACTTACATTCTTACACCTCTACTCTTCGTTATTCTGTTAGGAATCCAGTAACTCTTCTACCCTGTACTGCTCTCTCTCTCTTATCTCTCCTTCGATATCACTAAACTCCCCCAAGATTGCTCCTTAATAATTAAATCCTGACACCTCTTCCAGTCTTTCTCCCCCATATCCAAAACACAGTTCAGTACACTTTTTTTCACTCTATATGGTTTTATTTGGTTTTGAAAAAATTCATACTTTCACTCTGTTTCCTTTCAGTAACTCTTCTACCCTGTACTGCTTTCTCTCTCTTATCTCTCCTTCAATATCATCAAACTCCCCGAAGATTGCTCCTTAATAATCAAATCCTGTCACCTCTTCCAGTCTTTCTCCCCCATATCCAAAACACAGTTCAGTACACTTTTTTCACTCTATATGGTTTTGAAAAAATTCATACTTTCACTCTGTTTCCTTTCAAAAACCATTTCTTTACATCATACCTCACTGTCATATTCCATCTCTGCACCCCTTTCCCTTTGCTTTGCTTTTATCTCTCTTATCATTCCAGCCATATATAAACTCTTAAAGACTTAAAGTTAGACTTATTTGATCAAAATTGTAATGTAGAAGCGGCAATGCAACTGACACTAACAAAATATTACTATAGTTGAAAAGTAGGCAAGTTTCTTTTTTATTTCACAAAACCAAACTGTTAAAAATGTCAATCGGGTAACATATGTCAAAAACAAACCTGTTGAGTGGCGCCTCCCTTCAAGTGGCGCCCTACCTAGGTACACCACTGTAACTATTACCTTTAATTTTTGGTATTTTTCTCAGAAAATAAGATTTCCTTTAAAAACTCATTAAAAGAAGTATTTTTCATACTGAATACAAATCTGGTGTTAAAATAACATTTAGTCCTCTTAAAGACACCTAATTAAGCTGTTAAATGAAGTCAATTTTAAAATACTTCTGTTCCTTTGCATCATATTTACTGAGTATGTATTGGTAACTGAGAGCATTATGATATATTTTTCATTATCATTTCAAGTATAGAAGTGTTTAAACATCTTATCTTTCAATTTTGAAACAAAAAGTTATTTGAGCTAAGAGATACCCAGAATTTTTGGCATTTTTCTCAAAAAAATAGATTTCCTATAAAAAGTCATTATAATAAGTATTTTTCACACTGAATACAAATCTGGTGTTAAAATATCATTTAGTCATCTTCGTGACATTCATTTAAACTGTTAAATGAAGTCAATTTTAAAATATTTTCTGATCCTTTGCATCGCATTTACTGGGTATGAATCGGTAACTGAGAGGACTGTGATATATGTTCCATGATTATTTCATGTACCAAAATGTTTGAATATCTTGGCTTTAAATTTTGAAAGAAGAAGTTTTTTGAGCTAAAAAATCTCCTGAGCCTTCAATTTTTGGTATTTTTCTTAGAAAAATAGATTTCCTTTTAAGACTCAATATAAGAAGTATTTTGTTCTTCTGAATACAAATCTAGTGTTAAAATAACATTTAGTTGTCTTTATGACATTCAGTTAGCCTGTTAAATGAAGTCAATTTTGAAATATTTTCTGTTCTTTTGTATCATATTTACTGAGTATGTATTGGGTACTGAGAGCATCGTGATATATTTTCCATGAAAATTTCAAATACAGAAGTGTTTGAATATCTTATCTTTCAATTTTGAAACAATTTTGGAGCTAAAACAATACCCTTCAGTTTTTGGTACTTTTCTCAGTATATATTTCCTTTAAAAACTCTAAGAAGTATTTTTCATGCTGAATACAAATCTGGTGTTAAAATAACATTTAGTCCTCTTAATGACACTCAATTAAGCTGTCTAATGAAGTCAATTCTAAAATATTTCTGCTCATTTGCATCGTATTTACTGTGTATGTATCCGTGACTGAGAACATTATGATATAATTTCCATGATTACTTCAATTATAGAAGTGTTTCAATATTCTATCTTTCAATTTTGAAACAAAAAATTTTTTGAGCTGAAAAATACCCTGAACTGTTGCTATCTTCAGTTTCGGGCATTTTTGTCAGAAAATAGGTTTCCTTTAAGACTTATTATAAGAAGTATTTTTCACGCCGAATACGAATCTGGTGTTATAATATCGTTTAGTTGTCTTTATGACATTCAGTTAAGCTGTTAAATGAAGCCAATTTCAAAATATTTTCTGCTCCTTTGCGTCATATTTACTGGTTATGTATCAGTAACTGAGAGCATTATGATATATTTTCCATGATTATTTCAAGTATAGAATTGTTTGAATATTCTATCTTTCAACTTTGAAACAAGAAGTTTTGGAGCCAAAAAATACCCCGAAGTATTACCTTCAATTTTGGCATTTTTCTCAAAATATATTTCCTTTAAAAACTCATTATGAGAAGTATATCTTATGCTGAATACAAATCTGGTGTTAGAATATCACTTAGTCATCTTTATGACATTCAGTTAAGCTGTTAAATTAATTCAATTTTCAATATCTTTTGATCCTTTGCATCGAATTTACTGAGTATGTATCAGTGACTAAGGGCATTATGATCATCTGGGAAATAATTGTGTAACCCTCTCAGTACCTTACATTATTGCATGAAGATGCTGTAATTTGGGTCTTCAGTAAGCTTCTCTTGCTAAAATATCCTATTGAAATGCAGAGAATTGTTATTGTAAACAAAATTGACGCCCAAGCAATAGAATATTTCACATTCATTTAAAAAAAAATCCTGTATGCCATAACCATATCTAATTTGGTTGGTACCCTTCTGCATGGGAAGGTTTAGCATTGTTCAGGATCTATTTAGTGATTAGACCTGTTCACACATAGTGAATAAAGCTTACAGTGAATAAGGCAGTATACAGAATGGAACTCAAATCTCTGGGTTGAAAATACAATACTATGATAACTCTCTAAATCAAACAAAAAGACATTTTATCAGGAGAAGTTTAATTGGTAACATCAACCATGCATCCTACCCTCTTCTCTGTTGATGAAGTAGTAACCACTGAGTAAAATTTTATCTCTACATCTTCCATGCAGCGTGACCGTCGAGTAAGTAGCCCGGACTTCCGCCACACAAAGGTGCTTATCATCCTGCCCTACTCTGCCCACACCTCTCTTCCAATTCTCATGCCCATCTCTTTTGGCTACTATAAGGGCAGCCTTAATATTGCAAATTAGTGTTTTATAACATTACCTTAGGTATCACATTGGTTGGTCAACAATAACCTACAGAAACACTACCTTGGAAGAAGTTAAAGCTTGCTCTGTCTTCCAATGATAGTTCTATACTGTACTTTGTTCACAGTGCAGCACCAACAATAGTCTATTACATATTCATTAAGCTCCATACTGTCTTTTATATTTGACATTTCTCTCACCTCTTGCTCATTATATCTTTTTCCATGTATTTCATATTCAACAGACCACAACCTGAAGGTAAGGTACCTCAATAATGGAGACTGGCAAATGTTGCTCCTACATATAAGAAAGGAGATACGATATGTGCAATAAAACTGATTCCATCTCCAAGAAATTTACCTTACAGTGACATTACACATTAAATCTCTTATAAGTGTAGACTTCACAATAACCTACTATTGTAAGAGTTTTCAAGATTTTGAATAATTTTGACTGTAAATCACAAAAGCATCTCTGAAATACAAGCTGCAAAGACATATGGAATGAAACTGCTAAAACAAAAAATGCTGACATAGGAAAAAGTTTCTTTGTAAATAGATATGCTGAACAATGGAACAAGATACCATTAAAGATTGTTAATGCAAAGGCTAAGTACCTTCAGAAACCAGTTACTTAAAATTTTCTTCAGCTAAGGTGTCAACTTCATGAATACAAGAAAAAATATTCCCATTCATCAAGTACTTTTCCTTATTCCAGACCCTAAGAATATATTGTACAAACTGACTGAATTCAATTACTACAGTGTAGTGTAGGGCAGCAGAGGATTGGATCTTAGAGTAGGATGTGCCCTTCCTTTCCTTCTCATTATATTCCATGTAGACTTCAGAAATGCAGTTTTTCTTCTAATCTTTTTCTTGCCAGTTGTTGTTGCTGATGGGATTGTAGGGTGGAAAGCGAGACTTTTTACTTGCTTATCTCACCTTATCCACTTAGAAAAGGCTGCCAGGCTTTCTCTCTCTGTCTTTCCTGTATATTCTACATATCTAGTATCTCTAAAGGTTTTTTATTTTTGTCACACTCCTTTGCATATAATTGCTAAACTCACTCATTTTGTCATTGAAAACAGGTAGAGCTTTCATTGCTTATGTGATAACCAATGCAACAGGCACAATCTTTCAGCAATATTTTTTAAGCATTGCTGGCAGATGTTAAACATATGGTATGGTATCAAAATTTCTAATTATTCGGCAAATCTACGTTACAGCTTGTTGTTTTGAAAAAGGAACTAGGCAAACAGAACTACAAACCACACATAACAAAGTATTCAGGACAGTTGCAGGTTTGTTTAGCAACCACGAACATTCATCGCCTAAACAGTGAAACAAAAATATTGCCTTTGCAATCATAACATGTAAACCTTCCCCATTGCATGCACCTGGAATTAAATCTAGGATCATATAAATATGAATGATAATCAGTAACTAAGACCATGCAATACAACTGGCTTAAAAGTTAAATGTCTCAGACCGCATTCTCTATGATGACTTGAGATGTCATGTCACCTGGCTTATGGATGTTAACCAAGGAGTACCCTGCCAACTCCCTGGGAAGGTTCATTCTGAATCAACAGCAGACACTCCAATGATAAATGTTTAAATCTATAGCATTTATTAACACATGATACCAATGTAAGCCATTTACCATTGCAAGCCCTAGGATCAAACGTGAGTTTTATTTGAATAATAACAGCGATGAAGACCACTACACCACTATTAAGATGTCACGTCACCTGACTGGTGACCATTGACCAATAAGTACCCACCAACACACCGGAGGGGGTTTCACTCTAAAGTGACATAAGGCACTCGTATGTCATTTATATAAATATGGTCTGAAATGGGTTACTTTTCAGTTAATCCTGGTTTAATGGTCTTAGTCATTATTTACCATTCATGTAATCCCAGGCCACACAATGGTGCAAATTTTTACACTGATTTCGTGTGTTAGTACATTTTACAAATCTAAACAGAAGTCACTGGAGTGCCTTGTGTCAACTGAGAATGAAACCTTTCCAGAGTGTTGGGGGATTACTCAGTGGTTAGTAGTCACCAGTGAGGTGGCATGACATCTCAAATGATCACAGATAACATGGTTTTGAGATGAGTAACAATTATGCCAATCATGGTGTAATGTTCTTAGTCACTGATTATCATTCATACGAACCCTGGTTTGGCTCTAGGGCATACAATGGTGAAAGGTTTACAATGATTTAATGTCAGTATGTGCTACATCTTTTAACATACATCACTGCAGTGCCTTGTGTTGACTGAGAGTGAATCCTTCCCAGATTGTTTGTGGGATACTTCTTAGTCAGTAGTTATCAGTAAGGAGACATGACATCTCAAACAATCACTGAAAACATAGTCTGAGGTTGGTAACTTTTAAGCCAGTCATAGTGTAATGGTCTTAGTCAATGGTTAGCATTCATATGAAGCCCAGTTCAACCCCAGGCATAAAAAGTTGATAGATTTACATCAGTTTCATGTGGTAATTCATACTACATACTAATTCATGTTTATGGATGGGGTTGTTAGGGAGATGAATGCAAGAGTTTTGGAAAGAGGGGCAAGTATGAAGTCTGTTGGGGATGAGAGAGCTTGGGAAGTGAGTCAGTTGTTGTTCGCTGATGATACAGCGCTGGTGGCTGATTCATGTGAGAAACTGCAGAAGCTGGTGACTGAGTTTGGTAAAGTGTGTGAAAGAAGAAAGTTAAGAGTAAATGTGAATAAGAGCAAGGTTATTAGGTACAGTAGGGTTGAGGGTCAAGTCAATTGGGAGGTGAGTTTGAAGGGAGAAAAACTGGAGGAAGTGAAGTGTTTTAGATATCTGGGAGTGGATCTGGCAGCGGGTGGAACCATGGAAGCGGAAGTGGATCATAGGATGGGGGAGGGGGCGAAAATTCTGGGAGCCTTGAAGAATGTGTGGAAGTTGAGAACATTATCTCGGAAAGCAAAAATGGGTATGTTTGAAGGAATAGTGGTTCCAACAATGTTGTATGGTTGCGAGGCGTGGGCTATGGATAGAGTTGTGCGCAGGAGGATGGATGTGCTGGAAATGAGATGTTTGAGGACAATGTGTGGTGTGAGGTGGTTTGATCGAGTAAGTAACGTAAGGGTAAGAGAGATGTGTGGAAATAAAAAGAGCGTGGTTGAGAGAGCAGAAGAGGGTGTTTTGAAATGGTTTGGGCACATGGAGAGAAAGAGTAAGGAAAGATTGACCAAGAGGATATATGTGTCGGAGGTGGAGGGAACGAGGAGAAGAGGGAGACCAAATTGGAGGTGGAAAGATGGAGTGAAAAAGATTTTGTGTGATCGGGGCCTGAACATGCAGGAGGGTGAAAGGAGGGTAAGGAATAGAGTGAATTGGAGCGATGTGGTATACCGGGGTTGACGTGCTGTCAGTGGATTGAATCAAGGCATGTGAAGCGTCTGGGGTAAACCATGGAAAGCTGTGTAGGTATGTATATTTGCGTGTGTGGACGTATGTATATACATGTGTATGGGGGTGGGTTGGGCCATTTCTTTCGTCTGTTTCCTTGCGCTACCTCGCAAACGCGGGAGACAGCAAAAAAAAAAAAAAAAAAAAAAAAAATCATACTACAGATTTAAACGGATATCCTTGGAGTGCCTTGTGTCAGTTCAGACTGAAACCTTCCCAGAGTGTTGGCACATTACCCCTTGGTCAACAATCAAATGCCAGATGATATGATATCTGGAATGATAACAGAAAACATGGTCTGAGATGGGTAACTTTTAAGCCAATCATGGTGTAATGGTCTTAGTCATTGGTTACTATTCATATAATCCCAGGTTCAACCTCCAGGGCATGCTATGAAGAAAGGTTTACGATATTTCATGTGTCAGAGCATACTAAAGATTTAAATATCAACATGCTTGGTACCTAGTTCTCTGCAAAAACAATTGACTCTCACTCTAACCACCTCATAAAAAAACACCAACACCCAAGCAGTAATTCAAAGGTAAGCCCTACTTCACACTTAGCAACTTATGTTTACATACCACCACTTCATAACAAACACAAAAGGGACAAAATATATTCACATTGTAAGAACTTGACAAACACGAAATGACTACTCCTCTTCTTCAGACATAATCCCATCTAAAATTATGTTACCCAGAGAATGTGCAAATTGCTTTCTTTACTCTGTACTGGACAAGTTCAACAGATCACAGGAATCCTCATGTCTAAGATGTAGCTTCCACACTGGACTCTGAACAGATACTCCTCAAATGTCCTGCACTCACCCCAGAAAGACAGACACATTACATCATCAAACTGTTTGACCTATGGTCCCACCTGGTGGACTTGGCTAACTTCCTAAGCACTCATTATGGGAGCCCTATTAGAAGGGAGTCTTAGAGCAGGACGGCAAGGTAAGGTGTAGGTGTATATAAGGCAGTTCAGGTAAACTATGGAATACTCTTTGAGGCTTTGGCTATGGATAGTAGGCTTTGCTTTTCTTGCATCATACATAACTGCTAGAGAGTGGGTGTGAGCATATGAAGCCATTATTGTTATCTCTTCTTGAGGCAGGAGAAGCATTTCTGTATAAAAAAAATTATAAAGAAAGGGGGTGACTATGCTCTTGAGTGGTTAGTTAAGATTTTCAATGTGTGTATGGATCATGTGATGTGCCTGATGGAATGCATTTATAGTGACATTGTATAAAGGCATGGGGAACAATGATGAGTGTCTAAATTAAAGAGGTATAAGTTTGTTGGGTCTACATGGCAAATTGTATGGGAGAATGGTGATTGAAAGGGTGGTGGTATGCATAGAGCATCAGACTGGGGAGGAACAATGAGGTTTCAGGAGTTATAGGGAATATGTGGATCAGGTCTTTGTAATGTTGAATGTTTGTGAGAGAAATACTTACAGAAACAGGAAGGTTTGCATGTGGGATTTATGGATCTGGAGAAAGTATATGGTATGGATGATAGAGATGCTTTGTGGAAGTGTTACAAATATATGGTGTGGAAGGAAATATATTAAAAGCAGTGAGGAGCTTTTATCAGGAGAATAAGGTGTGTGTGTGTGTGTGTGTGTGACTCTAACTTTGCATACTTCCCTGACCCAAACACCCAACATCAGCCACCCCATCATCAAACACATTCAGCACTCCTTTAAAATACTCAATCCATGTCCTCCCTCATCACTGCCTGTTGCCACTTCCCCAATCTGTCCCCTTCATCAATGTTACAATTCATTCTCTTGTTTTTCTCACACTATTAACCTCCTTCTAAAACATCTTATTCTCCCTAAAGTTCACTGACACTCACTCACCTCATCTCTCATCTTCCCTTTTTATGAACCCCTACACCTTCCTCTTGACCTCCTCCCACTTGTCCTTGTACATCTCTCAATTACTGTTTCCTTCTATGTAAGTACTCCTCATAAACCTCCCTTTTCTTTTTCAGTGGCAACTTTACTTCATCTTCCCTCCACTTACTACCATTTCTCACCTACTTACTTCCCACTTCTGATATGCCAGCACTACTTTCCTAAATGTCTCCCATTCCTAACCTACTCTCCTTGCTTTGTTTACTCTCATCTTCTGCCACTCTATACCCAATCTATCTTGGTATTTCCTCACACATCTCTCTCTAAAGTTCACTTACTTTCACCACCCCCTCCTCACTCATGTCATTTACTGTTTTCTGAAAACCTCTAAAAATCTTCAACTCTGTCCCCTCCTGGTAATGATCAAACAACCCACCAGCTGCCCCTCTCAACACTTTCACATCCAGGAGTCTATCTTTTGTATGCCTACTAATTAGTATGTCATCCAATAATGTCCTCTTACCATCTTCCCTATTGATCCATATATATTCATCTTTTTGAACTAAGTATTTTCAGTCATTAATCCTTTTTCAGCACACATGCCTATCACTTAGTGTGTCACCAAATAATACCTTCTTATCATCTTTCCTACTCATCATTGTATACTAATGTATGTCCCTCTTTCTGAAACAGGTTTTTGCAATCAATTTTTTTCAGCACACAACTCCATAAGCTGTTCATCATACCTATTCCCCTTACTAAATACCAGTATGTATGTTTTTAATGTCATTCTAGCAGGGGTTGAAAGAGATGGCAAATGAGAGTTAGGAGGAGATAGTATCATTAAACTTTCAGGAGAATAAAAGATGTTTTGGAAGGAGGCAAATGATGCACGAAAGACAAGAGAACAAATGGGAACATCAATGAAGGGGTCGAAGAAGGGAAGTGATAACAGGAATTGATGAAGTGAAGAGGAGATGGAGTCAGAATTTTGAAAATTTTTCAAAAGTGTTTCATGATCGAGTGACAGATGTAGGGTGTTTTGGTTGGGGTGGCAAGCAAAGGGAGAGAGCTATGGAAAGTGGTTTGGCAGAGAAGAGGTGATGAAAGCCTTGCAGAAGATGAAAAGCAACAAGGCAGCAGGAGCCAATGGTATTGCAGCTGAATTTATTAAGAAAGGGTGTGACTGTGTAATTGATTGGTTGGTAAGGAAATATCATTCACTGTATGTATGGATCATGGTGAAGTGCATGAGGATTGGCAGAATGCATGTATAGTTCCAGTATAAAACTAAAGGGGACAAAAGTGAGTATTCAAACTACAGAGTTATAAATCTGTTGAGTATACCTGGTAAGTTGGATGGAGGGAATTGATTGAGAGGGTCAAGACATGTACAGAGCATCAGATTAGTGAAGAGCAGTGTGGTTTCAGATGTGGTAGAGGATGTGTGGATCAAGTGTTTGCTTTGAAGATTGTGTGAGAAATAGTACTCCAAAAAACAGAAGGATTTGCATGTGGCATTTGTGAATCTGGAGAAGGCATATGCTAGGGTTGATAGAAATGTTTTGTGGAAGGTCTTAAGAATGTATGGTGTGGGAGGTAAGCTGCTACAAGCAGCGAGAAGTTTTTATCAAGGTGTGTGAGGTGTGTGTACAAGTAGGAAGAGAGGAGAGTTAATGGTTCCCATTGAAGGTCACTCTGTGGCAGGGGTATGTGATGTTACCATGGTTGTTTAATTTATTTATGGATAGAGTGGTGAGTGAGGCATATGCAAGAGTCTTGGAGAGAGGGGTGAGTATGCAGTCTGTTGTGGATGAGAGGGCCTGAGAAGTGAGTCAGTTGTTGTTCGCTGATGATACAACACTGGTGGCTGATTAGAGTGAGAAACTGCACAAGTTTGTGACTGAGTTTGGAAGTGTGTGTGAAAAGAGGAAGTTGAGAGTGAATGTGAATAAAAGCAAGGTTATCAGGTTCAGCAGGGTTGAGGGACAAGTTAGTTGGAATGGAGAAAAGTTCGAGGAAAAGAAGTGTTTTAGATATCTAGGAGTGGATAGACAGCAAATGGAACCTTGGAAGTGGGAATGAGTCATATGGTGGGGAGAGGGTGATAGAAGAATGTATGGAAAGAGAGAACATTAACTTGGAAGGAAGAAGTAGGTATGTTTGAAGGAATAGGAATAGTAGTTCCAACAATATTACATGGTTGTGAGGTATGGGCTATACATAGGTTGTGCGGAGGAGGGTGGCTGTGTTGGAAATGAAATGTTTGAGAAAAGTATGTGGTGTGGAATCAAAATGTTTGTCAGTATGTGGTGTGAGGTAGTTTAATCGAGTAAGCAATGAAAGGTAAAAGAGATGTGAGGGAATAAAAAGAGTGTGGTTGAGAAAGCAGAAGAGGGTGTGTTGAAATGGTTTGGACATATGAAGAGAACGAGTGGAGAAAGGTTGACAAAGAGGATATATATGTCATAGGTGGAGGGAACAAGAAGAAACAGAAGACCAAATTGGCGGTGGAATGATGGAGTGAAAAAGATTTTGAGCAATAGAGGCCTAGACATGCAGGAGGGTGAGAGGCATGCAAGGAATAGAGTGAAATGGAACAATGTGGTATTCCAGGGTTGACATGCTGTCAATGGACTGAACCAGGCCATGTGAAACATCTGAGATAAACCATGGAAAGGTCTGTGGGGCCTGGATGTGGATAGGAAGCTGTGCTTTCAGTGCATTACACATGATAGCTGGAGAATGAGTGTCAACAAATGGGGCCTTTTCATCATTTTTGTCTGTTTTCCTGATGCCACCTCGATGACACAGCGGGTGGCGATGCTGTTTCCTGTGTCGAGGTATTGCCAGGAATGGATGAAGGCAAGCAAGTATGAATATGCACATGTATATATATATATATATATATATATATATCTGTCTGTGTATGTGTATGTATATGTGTATATGTTGATATTCATATGTAGGTGTATGTGCGTATATGTATATATGTGTGAGTATATGAGTGGATGGGTCTTTCTTCATCTGTTTTCTGGTGCTACCTCGTTGATATGGGAAATGGCAGTCAAGTATAATAAAAAATATAAAAGTAATATATGTTACCAGACTCCACCTGCTTGAGCTTAAACTGCAAGTATAGAGTCACTTTGGCAAGGCTGCATTACTGGGAGGACAGTCTCTCAAAGAACTTCATCCAAAAGAGTCAGTCATTTACCTTCTTCGGAAAGGAGTACAGCCTCATGCTGCAAGAGCCTTTGGAAAGCAGGTCTGAGGTAATACCAGGATTCTTTCAATAAAAAGGGTCCCAGGGCAATAATGATAATCATAGTAATAATAATAATAATAATAATAATAATAATAATAATAATAATAATAATAACAATAATAATGATAATAATAATAGTAGAATAATAACTGCAGAAGCTGGTGACTGAGTTTGGTAAAGTGTGTGAAAGAAGAAAGTTAAGAGTAAATGTGAATAAGAGTAAGGTTATTAGGTACAGTAGGGTTGAGGGTCAATTCAATTGGGAGGTGAGTTTGAATGGAGAAAAACTGGAGGAAGTGAAGTGTTTTAGATATCTGGGAGTGGATCTGGCAGCGGATGGAACCATGGAAGCGGAAGTGGATCATAGGGTGGGGGAGGGGGCGAAAATTCTGGGAGCCTTGAAGAATGTGTGGAAGTCGAGAACATTATCTCGGAAAGCAAAAATGGGTATCTTTTGAAGGAATAGTGGTTCCAACAATGTTGTATGGTTGCAAGGCGTGGGCTATGGATAGAGTTGTGCGCAGGAGGATGGATGTGCTGGAAATGAGATGTTTGAGGACAATGTTTGGTGTGAGGTGGTTTGATCGAGTAAGTAACGTAAGGGTAAGAGAGATGTGTGGAAATAAAAAGAGCGTGGTTGAGAGAGCAGAAGAGGGTGTTTTGAAATGGTTTGGTCAAATGGAGAGAATGAGTGAGGAAAGATTGACCAAGAGGATATATGTGTTGGAGGTGGAGGGAACGAGGAGAAGAGGGAGACCAAATTGGAGGTGGAAAGATGGAGTGAAAAAGATTTTGTGTGATCGGGGCCTGAACATGCAGGAGGGTGAAAGGAGGGCAAAGAATAGAGTGAATTGGAGCGATGTGGTATACCGGGGTTGACGTGCTGTCAGTGGATTGAATCAAGGCATGTGTATGGGGGTGGGTTGGGCCATTTCTTTCGTCTGTTTCCTTGCGCTACCTCGCAAACGCGGGAGACAGCGACAAAAAAAAAAAAAAAAAAAATAATAGTAACGATTATAATGTTCAAGAGTAGGATGTAGGAAGAGAGGAGAGTGAATGGTACCAAGTGAAGATTGGTCTACAGCAGGGATGCCTGATGCTACCATGGTTGTTTAATTTGTTTATGGTTACCCCAGGGTGTAAGGGATGTGAATGCGAGAGTCTTGAAGAGAGGGGCGAGTATCCACTCTGTAGGGGAGGAGAGGGCCTGAGACGTGAGTTAGTTCTTGTTTGCTGATGATACATCACAAGTGGCAGATATGAGTGAGAAACTGAGTTTGGATGAGTGTGTGATAGAAGGAAATTGAGAGTAAATATAAATAAAAGCAAACTTATTAGGTTTAGCAGGACTGAGGGACAGATTGATTGCGATGTAAATTTGAATAGAGGAAAATTGGTGAAAGTGGAAGTGTTTCTGATACTTGGCAATCAACATGGCAGCTAATGGAATCATGGAAGCAGAAGTGAGTCATAGGGTGGACAAGGGGGTGAAGGTTCTGAGAACTGAAAAATGTATGGAGAGATCGTTATTTGGGAGGGCAAAAATGGGTATGTATGAAGGCATAGCAGTCCCATCAATATTCTATGGATGCAAAGCTTGGGCTATAGATGAGACTGTGCAGAGGAGAGTGGATGTGTTGGAAATAAAAATGTTTAAGGACAATATGCGTTGTGTGGGGGGTTTGATCCAGTAAGTAATGAAAGGGTAAGGGAGACATGTGGTAATAAAAAAAAGTATGGTTAAGAAAGCTGAATAGGGTGTGCTAAATTGGTTTGGACATATGGAGAGAATGAGTGTGGAAAAGTTGAGAAAGAGGATATATGACAGAAGTGAAGGGAACAAGGAGAATGAGGAAACCAAATTGGAGGTGGAAGGATGGAATGAAAAAGATTCTGAGTGATTGGAGCACAAGGGTGAAAGGTTTGCATGGGATAGAGTGAATGGGAACGATGTGGTGTACAGAAGTCAATATGCTGTTGATGGTCTGAACCAAGGCATGTGACACATCTCAGGTAAACCATGGAAGGGTCTATGTGATAAACTGCAGAAGTTGATGACTGAGTTTGGAAGTGTGACAGAAGGAAGTCGAGAGTAAATATGAATAAAAGCAAATAATAATTGTACTGCTACTACTAGTAATAATGATAATAACATGTATATATTCTTTTTCAATACAAGTCTGCCATTTCCTGCATCAGAGAGGTAGTGATGGAACAGACAAAGAAATGGCATCATTTGTTCATGTCCATTCTTTAGCTTTCCTGTATAATGCACCAAAACCAGGCCATACAGACCTTTCTATGGTTTCCCCTGACTGCTTCATATGCCCTAGGTTTAGCCACTGACAGTACATTGTCCCCTGTATAATACATTGCTCCAATTTGTTTGGTCCACTGCACACCTAAAACCCTCCTGCATGTTTGGCCCCAAACCTGCAAAGCATCATTCACTCCATTCTTCCATCTCCTCTTTGTTCCCCCTTTTCCTTGTTCCCTCCATTTCTAACATGTACTCCCTCTTAGTCATTCTTTCCTCATTCTTCCTTCCCATATGTACAAATCATTTCAGCACACCCTCTTCAACTTTCTTAAACATACTCTTCTTACTACCACACTGTCTCTTACTCTATTTTTTCTTATTCGATCAACCCTCCTTGCATCTTATATAGTCCTCAAACATTTTATTTCCAACACAATCACCCTATTTTTTATGTTTTTGTCTTAGGCCCTCACCTTGTATCATACAGTAATGACAGGACTGCTATACCATCCAACACCCATCTTAGTCTCTGAAGATAGTGACTTCACTTTCCACACACAACTCAGTTTACCAAAACCTTTGCCCACTCACCCACTCTTTGACTTACTTCATCTCCCAAGATTCCATTCGTTACCACATCCACTCCCAAGTATCTAAAACTCTCCACTTCCTCCAAGTTTTTTCTATTCAACCTCACACTCCAGATACCCTGTCTCTTTTTGCTGTTAAGCCTAATAATCTTGATTTCATCCACATTTACTCTTACCTTTTTCCTTTCATGCTCAGACACCAGCTTTTGCAGTTTCTCACTCAAACTGACACCAGCACCATGTCATCATAAAACAACTGACTCATCTGCCAGGTGCCTAACTCCAAACAGGCAGCACACCCAATCCTCTCTCTGAGACCTTTGTATTTGCCTCTCTCATCATCCCATCCATAAACAGCCATGGTGACATCATACACTCCTGCCATAAACCCACCTTCAACTGGAGTTATCTTCCCCTCTACCTGCTCACACACACACACACACACACACACACACACACACACACACACACACACACCTTACTCTCTTAATAAAAACTCCTCTGCCTATAATAGTTGTCCTCCCATACAATATGTTCAAAACATATCTATATCATCCTTGTCATATGCTTTCTCCACATCCATAAATGTCACATACAAATCCTTTCGTTTCCCTAAGTATTTCTCCCACATATCCTTTATCCCTGGGGATGGGGGAGAAAGAATACTTCCCACGTGTCGTAGAGAGCGACTAAAGGTGGCGGGAGCGGGGGACTAGAAATCCTTCCCTCCATGTATTCAAATTTCTAAAAGGGGAAACAGAAGAAGTCATGTGGGTAGTGCTCATCCTCCTCGAAGGCTCAGATTGGGGTGTCTAAATGTGTGTGGATGTAACCAGTATGAGAAAAAAAGGAGACAGGTAGTATGTTTGAGGAAAAGGAACCTGGATGTTTTAGCTCTGAGTGAAACGAAGCTCAAGGGTAAAGGGGAAGAGTGGTTTGGGAATGTCCTGGGAGTAAAATCAGGGGTTGGAGAGAGGACAAGAGCAAAGGAAGGAGTAGCACTACTCCTGAAGCAGGAGTTGTGGGAGTATGTGATAGAGTGTAAGAAAGTAAACTCTAGATTGATATGGGTAAAACTGAAAGCAAATGGAGAGAGATGGGTGATTATTGATGCCTATGCACCCAGTCATGAGAAAAAAGATCACAAGAGGCAAGTGTTTTGGAAGCAGCTGAGTGAGTGTGTTAGCAGCTTTGATGCATGAGACCAGGTTATAGTGATGGGTGATTTAAATGCAAATGTGAGTAACGTGGCAGTTGAGGGTATAATTGGTGTACATGGGGTGTTCAGTGTTGTAAATGGAAATAGTGAAGAGCTTATAGATTTGTGTGCTAAAAAAAGGACTGGTGATTGGGAATACCTGGTTTAAAAAGAGATATACATAAGTATACGTATGTAAGTAGGAGAGATGACCAGAAAGTATTATTGGATTACGTGTTAATTGACAGGCATGTGAAAGAGAGACTTTTGGATGTTAATGTACTGAGAGGGGCAACTGGAGGGATGTCTGATCATTATCTTGTTGAGGCGAAGGTGAAGATTTGTAGAGGCTCTCAGAAAGGAAGAGAGAATGTTGGGGTGAGGAGAGTGGTGAGAGTAAGTGAGCATGGAAAGGAGATTTGTGTGGGGAAGTACCAGGAGAGATTGAGTGCAGAATGGAAAAAGGTGAGAGCAAATGATGAAAGGGGAGTGGAGGAGGAACGGGATGTATTTAGGGAAGCAGTGATGGCTTGTGCAAAAGATGCTTGTGGTAGGAGAAAGGTGAGAGGTGGGCAGAATAGAAAGGGTAGTGAGTGGTGGGATGAAGAAGTAAGATTGTTAGTGAAAGGGAAGAGAAAGATGTTTGGATGATTTTTGCTGGGAAGTGGTGCTAATGACTGGGAGATGTATTAAAGAAAGAGGCAGGAGGTCAAGAGAAAAGTGCAAGAAGTGAAAAAGAGGGCAAACAAGAGTTGGAGTGAGAGAGTCTAATTAAATCTTAGTGAGAATAAAAAGATGTTTTGGATGGAGGTAAATAAAGTGCATAAGACAAGAGAACAAATGAGAACATCCGTGAAGGGGGCTAACGGGGAGGTAATAACAAGTAGTGGTGAAGTGAGAAGGAGATGGAGTGAGTATTTTGAAGGTTTGTTGAATGTGTTTGATGATAGAGTGGCAGATATAGGGTGTTTTGGTCGAGGTGGTGTGCAAAGTGAGAGGGTCAGGGAGAATGGTTTGGTAAACAGAGAGGAGGTAGTGAAAGCTTTGCAGTAGATGAAAGCCGGCAAGGCAGTGGGTTTGGATGGTATTGCAGTGGAATTTATTAGAAAAGGGGGTGACTGTGTTGTTGACTGGTTGGTAATGATATTCATGGTGAAGTGCCTGAGGATTGGCAGAATGCATGCATAATGGCATTGTACAAAGGCAAAGGATATAAAGATGAGTGTTCAAATTACAGAGGTATAAGTTTCTGGAGTATTCCTTGGAAATTAAATGGGAGGGTATTGACTGAGAGGGATCAAGGCATGTACAGAGCACCAGATTGGGGAGGAGCAGTGTGGTTTCATAAGTAGTAGAGGATGTGTGGATAAGGTGTTTGCTTTGAAGAATCTATGTGAGAAACACCTAGAATAACAGATGGATTTGTATGTAGCATTTATGGATCTGGAGAATGCATATGATAGGTGGGTAGAGATGCTTTGTGGAAAGTATTAAGAGTATATGGTGTAGGAGGTATGTTGCTAGAAGCAGTGAAAAGTTTTTACCAAGGATGTAAGGCATGTGTATGAGTAGGATGAGAGGAAAGTGATTAGTTACAAGTGAATGTTGGTTTGCGGAAAGGGTGACTGAGTTTGGTGAAGTGTGTGAAAGAAGAAAGCTGAGAGTAAATGTGAATAAGAGCAAGGTCATTAGGTTCAGTAGGGTTGAGGGACAAGTTATTTGGGAGGTAAGTTTGAATGGACAAAAACTGGAGGAAGTGAAGTGTTTTACATATCTAGGAGTGGATTTAGCAGCAGATAGAACCATGGAAGCAGAAGTGAGTCATAAGGTGGGGGAGGGGGCGAAGGTTCTGGGAGTGTTGAAGAATGTGTGGAAGGCGAGAACGTTATCTCCGAGAGCAAAAATGGGTATGTTTGAGGGAATAGTGGTTCCAATAATGTTATATGGTTGTGAGGCACGGGCTATGGATAAGGTTGTGCGGAGGAGGGTGGATGTGTTGGGAATGAGATGTTTGAGGACAATATGTGGTGTGAGGTGGTTTGATCGAGTAAGTAATGAAAGGGTAAGAGAAATGTGTGGTAATAAAAAGAAGATGACAGAGAGAGCAGAAGAGGGTGTATTGAAACGGTTTGGTCACATGGAGAGAATGAGTGAGGCAAGATTTACAAAGAGGATACATGTGTCAGAGGTGGAGGGAATGAGGAGAAATGGGAGAACAAAATGGAGGTGGAAGGATGGAGTGAAAAAGATTTTGAGCGATCAGGGCCTGAACATACAAGAGGGTGAAAGGCATGCAAGGAATAGAGTGAATTGGAACAATGTGGTATACTGAGGTTGACATGCTGTCAATGGATTGAACCAGGGTATGTGGGGCATTTGGGGTAAAACCATGGAAAGTTTTGTGGGACCTGGATGTGGAAAGGAAGCTGTGGTTTTGGTGCATTACCCACGATAGCTAGAGACTGAGTGGGAACATATGTGGCCTTTGTTGTCTTTTCCTAGTGCTACCTCACACGCATGCAGTGGGAGGGGGTGCTATTTCATGTGTGGTGGGGTGGCAACAGAAATGGATGAAGGCAGCAAGTATGAATATGTACATGTGTATATATATATATATATATATATATATATCCTCCAGTTTTTCTCCATTCAAACTCACCTCCCAATTGACTTGACCCTCACCCCTACTGTACCTAATAACCTTGCTCTTATTCACATTTACTCTCAACTTTCTTCTTCCACACACTTTACCAAACTCAGTCACCAGCTTCTGCAGTTTCTCACATGAATCAGCCACCAGCGCTGTATCATCAGCGAACAACAACTGACTCACTTCCCAAGCTCTCTCATCCCCAACAGACTTCATACTTGCCCCTCTTTCCAGGACTCTTGCATTTACCTCCCTTACAACCCCATCCATAAACAAATTAAACAACCATGGAGACATCACACACCCCTGGCGCAAACCTACATTCACTGAGAACCAATCACTTTCCTCTCTTCCTACACGTACACATGCCTTACATCCTCGATAAAAACTTTTCACTGCTTCTAACAACTTGCCTCCCACACCATATATTCTTAATACCTTCCACAGAGCATCTCTATCAACTCTATCATATGCCTTCTCCAGATCCATAAATGCTACATACAAATCCATTTGCTTTTCTAAGTATTTCTCACATACATTCTTCAAAGCAAACACCTGATCCACACATCCTCTACCACTTCTGAAACCGCACTGCTCTTCCCCAATCTGATGCTCTGTACATGCCTTCACCCTCTCAATCAATACCCTCCCATATAATTTACCAGGAATACTCAACAAACTTATACCTCTGTAATTTGAGCACTCACTCTTATCCCCTTTGCCTTTGTACAATGGCACTATGCACGCATTCCGCCAATCCTCAGGCACCTCACCATGAGTCATACATACATTAAATAACCTTACCAACCAGTCAACAATACAGTCACCCCCTTTCTTAATAAATTCCACTGCGATACCATCCAAACCTGCTGCCTTGCCGGCTTTCATCTTCCGCAAAGCTTTTACTACCTCTTCTCTGTTTACCAAATCATTTTCCCTAACCCTCTCACTTTGCACACCACCTCGACCAAAACACCCTATATCTGCCACTCTGTCATCAGACACATTCAACAAACCTTCAAAATACTCATTCCATCTCCTTCTCACATCACCGCTACTTGTTATCACCTCCCCATTTACGCCCTTCACTGAAGTTCCCATTTGCTCCCTTGTCTTACGCACCCTATTTACCTCCTTCCAGAACATCTTTTTATTCTCCCTAAAATTTACTGATAGTCTCTCACCCCAACTCTCATTTGCCCTTTTTTTCACCTCTTGCACCTTTCTCTTGACCTCCTGTGAAGTGTTTTAGATATCTGGGAGTGGATCTGTCAGCGGATGGAACCATGGAAGCGGAAGTGGATCATAGGGTGGGGGAGGGGGCGAAAATTTTGGGAGCCTTGAAAAATGTGTGGAAGTCGAGAACATTATCTCGGAAAGCAAAAATGGGTATGTTTGAGGGAATAGTGGTTCCAACAATGTTGTATGGTTGCGAGGCGTGGGCTATGGATAGAGATGTGCGCAGGAGGATGGATGTGCTGGAAATGAGATGTTTGAGGACAATATGTGGTGTGAGGTGGTTTGATCGAGTAAGTAACGTAAGGGTAAGAGAGATGTGTGGAAATAAAAAGAGCGTGGTTGAGAGAGCAGAAGAGGGTGTTTTGAAATGGTTTGGGCACATGGAGAGAATGAGTGAGGAGAGATTGACCAAGAGGATATATGTGTCGGAGGTGGAGGGAACGAGGAGAAGAGGGAGACCAAATTGGAGGTGGAAAGATGGAGTGAAAAAGATTTTGTGTGATCGGGGCCTGAACATGCAGGAGGGTGAAAGGAGGGCAAGAAATAGAGTGAATTGGAGTCATGTGGTATACAGGGGTTGACGTGCTGTCAGTGGATTGAAGCAAGGCATGTGAAGCGTCTGGGGTAAACCATGGAAAGCTGTGTAGGTATGTATATTTGCGTGTGTGGACGTGTGTATGTACATGTGTATGGGGGGGGCCATTTCTTTCGTCTGTTTCCTTGCGCTACCTCGCAAACGCGGGAGACAGCGACAAAGTATAAAAAAAAAAAAAAAAAAAAAAAAAAAAAATATATATATATATATATATATATATATATATATATATATATATATATATATATATATATATATATATGTCTGTGTATGTATGTATATGTATGTATATGTTGAAATATATAGGTATGTATATGTGCGTATGTGGACGTTTATGTATATACATGTGTATGTGGATGGGTTGGGCCATTCCTTCATCTGTTTCTTTGTGCTACCTTGCTAACGCGGGAGACAGCGACTAAGTATGATAAACATATAATAAAAATTCTTCAAAGCAAACACTTGTACCACACATCCTCTACCACTCTTGAAACCACATTCTTCTTCCCTAGTCTGATGCTTAGTACATGCCTACACCTTCTCAATCACCACTCTTCCATACAGCTAATCAACTATACTAGACAAACTTATACATTTGTAGTTTGAAACCTCACTTCTGTCCCCTTGCCTTTGTACAATGGCACTACACAGGCATTACAACAGTCCTCAGGTAACTCACCATGATCCATGCACACAATGAAAATCTAACTAAACAGTCACAAACACAGTCACCCCCTTACTAAGAATTTCAACAGCAATACCATCCACTCCAAATATTTTGCAGAACTTTATCTTAAACAGCACAAAGCTGAGGAACTACATAATCCTGGCAACTCTAACATACAGTAGTGAAGCAAGGATGTGGAACAGAGAAGACATTTCTAGGATTCAGGTTGCTGAAATGAGAAATATTTAAGGAATGTATGTGATGTTAGCAGATGGGATTAGGTAATTTTAAGTGTACAAGAGCCATGGAAGGCTTAGGGAATGGTGTCAAAGTTCAGGTTAAGCAAAATAATGAAGTGGTTTGGTCATATTAAGAGGATGTACACTGTAATTATAATAAAATAGAATACATAGGAGTGAAGTAGATAGAAATGGAGCAAGGGAAAGCAAGGTAGCATCCTGGGAAGGAAAACTGAGGAAATACATTTGAAAGAGGAACATGGAGCTTGTTAAATATGCGTTTGAATGAAGCAGTCTGGAGACTTGAGTGCTACAACAGTTCTTCCTAGGGAGTCCTCCTGTTATCATTGCTATAAATAGATGAGTAAGATATTTTGTATGCATTGTTTTATTGGCTTTGCACCAATCATTTTAAGATTATTCAGATGATGTAACTAACATTGCCCTTGTGCAGTCCGAGTGTCAGTTGGAGGTGGTGTCACACATCGGTGAGAATATCATCTTGCAAGCCACACTAGAAGAATTTGAGGACAGCAGGGACAACATGTCAGCTGCCATGCTGCACAAGGAAAAGGTAAGCCAAGTTAAAGAGAAAGTTAAAGGGCAAAGGGATATAGAATAGGGGATGGTGAGAAGTGAGAGGAAGGGGAAAGAAAATGAGGCAAAAGGAGATTAAAGAAAAGATGAAAAAGGAATAGGGTAAGGATTAAAAGGTAAAGGGAAAAGAAAGGAGAGATGAGGGCATAAGGACAAGTGGTGAAGGAAAGAACATGAAGTGAAATGAATTAGGTGTGGACAGGTAGAACTTAGGCAATGGGAAATATGTGTGGAGAAGAAAAAAGGAAGATGAAAGTTAAAAAAGACCACTGGAAACACTGATATGTTATAAGAACTTGCTGTTAATTGTTGATAAAGGAGAAATTCTTTAGTAATACATTTATAAGGTAAATATAGAGGGGTTTATAAAGCATCACTGATCGTTGATTATTAAGGGTTTGATATGCAAAGTACTGAGGTAAAAATTTACTCTTCCCTGGATTTACTTAAGTGTACTGATTTATGTGCTGTGGTTTACCTATTGCCAAGAGTTTGTTTGGCCACATTAGGGGTTACTTATTATCAAGGGTACACTAAATGCTTTTTATTTACTAAGCTACACAGCAAGTAAGTGGATGACTTTAAAATTAATTTTTGTGATGGAAAGAAAAATATTTTCGATGTGCACATGAATGCAAAAGTGAGGAATGAGAAAGTGGAAGCATTGCTTGAGGATAGGAAGTATTAAGTTTGAATGCAATTGGTGAATTCCTGGTAGACCTCTTTACTGGGAGAGGTACACTTTTAACATCTTAAATCCTTTGTTCAAAACCTGGCAACTCCCAAAATGAAGACACCAAAGAGGATACTAGTGCTTAATGAAACACCCCAGCACTTGCCTTGCATATTGTCACCTTTCATTAGCCTACTTTGTTCATTCAAGTACAGTTAATAATTACCAGGGTTCCTCATATAATGACAGCTAATAGAGCAAATTTCACTACAACACTTGAAAATTAGGGTACAAATTCAGAGAGTAACAGTAAGGTCTTGCCCTTGCAACATTATTGAAAACAAAAATATTTACAATTTCAGATATTCAAAAATATTGTTAAGTTTTCAGTCATAATGTCTTTTGTAATGATAAGACTGAATATAATTGGATTCATATCCCACAAACACTGAAAAAGGTTTTAGAATTATTCCACCTGCTCATACTCACCATGTAAAGAATACCAGCATTACATTTGGCATTCATAATATGTCATAAGTGAGAACTACCTGACTCTAAACCATAAAAGTACATAATATATATTACAAAAGTTGTTTGTCCTGCTGAAATAGATAAACTTACTTTAGCTTGCTAATTGCTGTATGCTGTACTCACTGTGCAAACACTAGATGCACTTAACTTGGGATAAAGAATTAAACTTAAAGCAGCAGTGGTTGTGAGAAACAAATCATATTCATTACTCTGCTGTTATTATGGAACATATGACTAAAAATATCCTTAAAATATCTTCTATATTTACCAATATTTCATTATTAAAGAAAAAACAGTACTGGCACACTATACTTGCCAAAAAACAAATGGAAAAACATTGTATATTAATTTTCCATTTAAAATACAAGTATCTTTACTGTATTCTTTAATAATGAAATAAAGAGGGTATCTGAAGATCTTTTTTCTTAATTCATCATGTGTTTCATAATGATGGCAGAGAAAAATGATTTAAGGTTTGTATTCCACTAATGGGAACATGTCATGACTTGCAGACTCAAGCATGTTTTCCAGTTCTTCAGAGTGGTAGAAGTCGCCCTACTTGATGTACAGTGAAGAAGTAAGCTTTATCCATTTCAGTATGTGATATTAGCATTTACTAGTGTACAACTATTTCAGTATTTGTGTGAAAACTGACCTTTTGGAGCTGGAATCTGTTGCTGAAATATTTTGCAAGAGCTAAATTGAAAATTACTCATAGGATTGATTGCCTTATTACTTAGCACTCTCTGCCTTTAATAAGAGTACCTTTACTTTAGGGTTTTGTAAAGTTATAGTTATGCTTAACTTTATGAATGCAATTTTGTTGTATGTCATGAGACTTTGCCTTCTGAACAAGTGCAAATGTTATAGCATTCATCTATCCACGCACATGGATTAAACTAAAGCAATGAAAATGGTATATCTGTCTTTGCATAGTCTCCTCCACCAGTGTTTAGAGCTAACTCATAAAAGAATTTCTTACGTAGAATTGAATCATAACTTGCTAGTTGTACCAGTGACATTAAAAAACAGAAAAACTTTCGGTCTTGAAATAAAACTGGTTGTGTTAATGAGTGCTTAAATTTAAGTCCAAGTGATATCAGTGAAGCACTTTATTTTTCCTTCTGATAATAATCTTTAATGTACTTACGTAACACACAAAAGTATTTTTGAGAAAATGTCAAGAAACATTCCCTAGGATCCTTTCCCCATTTCCCAATACTAAGACTGTGATAAAGTTGGCACCATTTCAGTCAATGGTAAAGTTGACTCCATTTAGTATAATTTACTGTAACACTTTTCTGGAATGCATCTAATATATCAAATGGCAAGCACCTATATGCAGATCAGCATAATTTTCCCCAGTATCAGCCTCACATCCATATTACATTGTTGGAACCACTATTCCTTCAAACATACCCATTTTTGCTTTCCGAGTTAATGTTCTCACCTTCAACACATTCTTCAGTGCTCCCAGAACTTTCGCGCTCTCCCCCACCCTGTGACACATCCGCTTCCATGGTTCCATTCACTGCTAAATCCACTCCCAGATATCTAACACTTCACTTCCTCCAGTTTTTCTCCATTCAAACTTACCTCCCAATTGACTTGTCCCTCAACACTACTGTACTTAATAACTTTGCTCTTATTCACTTTTACTCTAAACTTTCTTCTATCACACACTTTACCAAACTCAGTCACCAGCTTCTGCAGTTTCTCACCTGAATCAGCCACCAGCGCTGTATCATCAGCAAACAACAACTGACTCACTTCCCAAGCACTCTCATCCACAGCGACAAAATATAATAAATAAATATTTTTTTTTTTTTTTTTTTTATACTTTGTCGCTGTCTCCCGCGTTTGCGAGGTAGCGCAAGGAAACAGACGAAAGAAATGGCCCAACCCCCCCCACACACATGTACATACACACGTCCACACACGCAAATATACATACCTACACAGATTTCCTTGGTTTACCCCGGACGCTTCACATGCCTTGATTCAATCCACTGACAGCACGTCAACCCCTGTATACCACATCGCTCCAATTCACTCTATTCCTTGCCCTCCTTTCACCCTCCGGCATGTTCAGGCCCCGATCACACAAAACCCTTTTCACTCCATCTTTCCACCTCCAATTTGGTCTCCCTCTTCTCCTCGTTCCCTCCACCTCCGACACATATATCCTCTTGGTCAATCTTTCCTCACTCATTCTCTCCATGTGCCCAAACCATTTCAAAACACCCTCTTCTGCTCTCTCAACCACGCTCTTTTTATTTCCACACATCTCTCTTACCCTTACGTTACTTACTCGATCAAACCACCTCACACCACACATTGTCCTCAAACATCTCATTTCCAGCACATCCATCCTCCTGCGCACAACTCTATCCATAGCCCACGCCTCGCAACCATACAACATTGTTGGAACTACTATTCCTTCAAACATACCCATTTTTGCTTTCCGGGATAATGTTCTCGACTTCCACACATTCTTCAAGGCTCCCAAAATTTTCGCCCCCTCCCCCACCCTATGATCCACTTCCGCTTCCATGGTTCCATCCGCTGACAGATCCACTCCCAGATATCTAAAACACTTCACTTCCTCCAGTTTTTCTCCATTCAAACTCACCTCCCAATTGACTTGACCCTCAACCCTACTGTACCTAATAACCTTGCTCTTATTCACATTTACTCTTAACTTTCTTCTTCCACACACTTTACCAAACTCCGTCACCAGCTTCTGCAGTTTCTCACATGAATCCGCCACCAGCGCTGTATCATCAGCGAACAACAACTGACTCACTTCCCAAGCTCTCTCATCCCCAACAGACTTCATACTTGCCCCTCTTTCCAAGACTCTTGCATTTACCTCCCTAACAACCCCATCCATAAACAAATTAAACAACCATGGAGACATCACACACCCCTGCCGCAAACCTACATTCACTGAGAACCAATCACTTTCCTCTCTTCCTACACGTACACATGCCTTACATCCTCGATAAAAACTTTTCACTGCTTCTAACAACTTGCCTCCCACACCATATATTCTTAATACCTTCCACAGAGCATCTCTATCAACTCTATCATATGCCTTCTCCAGATCCATAAATGCTACATACAAATCCATTTGCTTTTCTAAGTATTTCTCACATACATTCTTCAAAGCAAACACCTGATCCACACATCCTCTACCACTTCTGAAACCACACTGCTCTTCCCCAATCTGATGCTCTGTACATGCCTTCACCCTCTCAATCAATACCCTCCCATATAATTTACCAGGAATACTCAACAAACTTATACCTCTGTAATTTGAGCACTCACTCTTATCCCCTTTGCCTTTGTACAATGGCACTATGCACGCATTCCGCCAATCCTCAGGCACCTCACCATGAGTCATACATATATTAAATAACCTTACCAACCAGTCAACAATACAGTCACCCCCTTTTTTAATAAATTCCACTGCAATACCATCCAAACCTGCTGCCTTGCCGGCTTTCATCTTCCGCAAAGCTTTTACTACCTCTTCTCTGTTTACCAAATCATTTTCCCTAACCCTCTCACTTTGCACACCACCTCGACCCAAACACCCTATATCTGCCACTCTGTCATCAGACACATTCAACAAACCTTCAAAATACTCATTCCATCTCCTTCTCACATCACCACTACTTGTTATCACCTCCCCATTTACGCCCTTCACTGAAGTTCCCATTTGCTCCCTTGTCTTACGCACCCTATTTACCTCCTTCCAGAACATCTTTTTATTCTCCCTAAAATTTACTGATAGTCTCTCACCCCAACTCTCATTTGCCCTTTTTTTCACCTCTTGCACCTTTCTCTTGACCTCCTGTCTCTTTCTTTTATACTTCTCCCACTCAATTGCATTTTTTCCCTGCAAAAATCGTCCAAATGCCTCTCTCTTCTCTTTCACTAATACTCTTACTTCTTCATCCCACCACTCACTACCCTTTCTAAACAGCCCACCTCCCACTCTTCTCATGCCACAAGCATCTTTTGCGCAATCCATCACTGATTCCCTAAATACATCCCATTCCTCCCCCACTCCCCTTACTTCCATTGTTCTCACCTTTTTCCATTCTGTACACAGTCTCTCCTGATACTTCTTCACACAGGTCTCCTTCCCAAGCTCACTTACTCTCACCACCTTCTTCACCCCAACATTCACTCTTCTTTTCTGAAAACCCATACTAATCTTCACCTTAGCCTCCACAAGATAATGATCAGACATCCCTCCAGTTGCACCTCTCAGCACATTGACATCCAAAAGTCTCTCTTTCGCACGCCTGTCAATTAACACGTAATCCAATAACGCTCTCTGGCCATCTCTCCTACTTACATAAGTATACTTATGTATATCTCGCTTTCTAAACCAGGTATTCCCAATCATCAGTCCTTTTTCAGCACATAAATCTACGAGCTCTTCACCATTTCCATTTACAACACTGAACACCCCATGCATACCAATTATTCCCTCAACTGCCACATTACTCACCTTTGCATTCAAATCACCCATCACTATAACCCGGTCTCGTGCATCAAAACCGCTAACACACTCATTTAGCTGCTCCCAAAACACTTGCCTCTCTTGATCTTTCTTCTCATGCCCAGGTGCATATGCACCAATAATCACCCACCTCTCTCCATCAACTTTCAATTTTACCCATATTAATCGAGAATTTACTTTCTTACATTCTATCACATACTCCCACAACTCCTGTTTCAGGAGTATTGCTACTCCTTCCCTTGCTCTTGTCCTCTCACTAACCCCTGACTTCACTCCCCAGACATTTCCAAACCACTCTTCCCCTTTACCCTTGAGCTTCGTTTCACTCAGAGCCAAAACATCCAGGTTCCTTTCCTCAAACATACTACCTATCTCTCCTTTTTTCACATCTTGGTTACATCCACACACATTTAGGCACCCCACTCTGAGCCTTCGAGGAGGATGAGCACTCCCCGCGTGACTCCTTCTTCTGTTTCCCATTTTAGAAAGTTAATACAATAAATAAATAAATAAAAGAAAAAAAAAAAATATATATATATATATATATATATATATATATATATATATATATATATATATATATATATATTTTTTATCCTATTCGCCATTTCCCGCGATAGCGAGGTACCGTTAAGAACAGAGGACTGGAACTTTGAGGAAATATATATATACATTTTTTTTTTTTTTTTGCCGGTCTCCCACGTTTGCGAGGTAGCGCAAGGAAACAGACGAAAGAAATGGCCCAACCCACCCCCATACACATGTATAAACATACGTCCACACACGCAAATATACATACCTACACAGCTTTCCATGGTTTATCCCAGACGCTTCACATGCCCTGATTCAATCCACTGACAGCACGTCAACCCTGGTATACCACATCGATCCAATTCACTCTATTCCTTGCCCTCCTTTCACCCTCCTGCATGTTCAGGCCCCGATCACACAAAATCTTTTTCACTCCATCTTTCCACCTCCAATTTGGTCTCCCACTTCTCCTCGTTCCCTCCAACTCCGACACATATATCCTCTTGGTCAATCTTTCCTCACTCATTCTCTCCATGTGCCCAAACCATTTCAAAACACCCTCTTCTGCTCTCTCAACCACGCTCTTTTTATTTCCACACATCTCTCTTACCCTTACGTTACTTACTCGATCAAACCACCTCACACCACACATTGTCCTCAAACATCTCATCTCCAGCACATCCATCCTCCTGCACACAACTCTATCCATAGCCCACGCCTCGCAACCATACAACATTGTTGGAACCACTATTCCTTCAAACATACCCATTTTTGCTTTCCGAGATACATATATATATATATATATTCATTTATTTATTTATTTTGCTTTGTTGCTGTCTCCCGCGTTTGCGAGATAGCGCACGGAAACAGACGAAAGAAATGCCCAACCCACCCCCATACACATGTATATACATACACGTCCACACACGCAAATATACATACCCATACATTTCAATGTGCACATATATATACACACAAAGACACATACATATATACACATGCACACAATTCACACTGTCTGCTTTTATTCATTCCCATCGCCACCTCGCCACACATGGAATACCATCCTCCTCCCCCCTCATGTGTGTGAGGTAGCGCTAGGAAAAGACAAAAAAGGCCCCATTCGTTCACACTCAGTCTCTAGCTGTCATGCAATAATGCCCGACAACCACAGCTCCCTTTCCACATCCAGGCCCCACACAACTTTCCATGGTTTACCCCAGACGCTTCACATGCCCTGATTCAATCCAATGACAGCACGTCGACCCCGGTATACCACATCGATCCAATTCACTCTATTCCTTGCACGCCTTTCACCCTCCTGCATGTTTAGGCCCCGATCACTCAAAATCTTTTTCACTCCATCTTTCCACCTCCAATTTGGTCTCCCACTTCTCCTCCTTCCCTCCACCTCCGACACATATATCCTCTTGGTCAATCTTTCCTCACTCATTCTCTCCATGTGCCCAAACCATTTCAAAATACCCTCTTCTGCTCTCTCAACCACACTCTTTTTATTTCCACACATCTCTCTTACCCTTACATTAATTACTCGATCAAACCACCTCACACCACATACTGTCCTCAAACATCTCATTTCCAGCACATCCACCCTCCTGCGCACAACTCTATCCATAGCCCACGCCTCGCAACCATACAACATTGTTGGAACCACTAGTCCTTCAAACATACCCATTTTTGCTTTCCGAGACAATGTTCTTGACTTCCACACATTCTTCAAGGCCCCCAGGATTTTCGCCCACTTCCCCACCCTATGATTCACTTCCGCTTCCATGGTTCCATCCACTGCCAGATCCACTCCCAGATATCTAAAACACTTTACTTCCTCCAGTTTTTCTCCATTTAAACTTACCTCCCAATTAACTTGACCCTCAACCATACTGTACCTAATAACCTTGCTCTTATTCACATTTACTCTTAACTTTCTTCTTTCACCCACTTTACCAAACTCAGTCACCAGCTTCTGCAATTTCTCATATGAATCAGCCACCAGCACTGTATCATCAGCAAACAACATATATATATTTTATTTATTTTCCTTTGTTGCTGTTTCCCGCGTTTGCGAATTAGCGTAAGGAAACAGACGAAAGAAATGGCCCAACCCACCCCCATACACATGTATATACATACACGTCCACACACGCAAATATACATACCCATACATTTCAATGTGCACATATACATACACACAAAGACACATACATATATACACATGCACACAATTCACATATATATGTATATATATATATATATATATATATATATATATATATATATATATATATATACATAGTAAAAGCTTTGCGGAAGATGAAAGCTGGCAAGGCAGCAGGTTTGGATGGTATTGCAGTGGAATTTATCAAAAAAGGGGGTGACTGGTTGGTAAGGTTATTTAATGTATGTATGACTCATGGTGAGGTGCCTGAGGATTGGCGGAATGCGTGCATAGTGCCATTGTACAAAGGCAAAGGGGATAAGAGTGAGTGCTCAAATTACAGAGGTATAAGTTTGTTAAGTATTCCTGGTAAATTATATGGGAGGGTATTGATTGAGAGGGTGAAGGCATGTACAGAGCATCAGATTGGGGAAGAGCAGTGTGGTTTCAGAAGTGGCAGAGGATGTGTGGATCAGGTGTTTGCTTTGAAGAATATATGTGAGAAATACTTAGAAAAGCAGATGGATTTGTATGTAGCATTTATGGATCTGGAGAAGGCATATGATAGAGTTGATAGAGATGCTCTGTGGAAGGTATTAAGAATATATGGTGTGGGAGGCAAGTTGTTAGAAGCAGTGAAAAGTTTTTATCGAGGATATAAGGCATGTGTACATGTAGGAAGAGAGGAAAGTGATTGGTTCTCAGTGAATGTAGGTTTGCAGCAGGGGTGTGTGATGTCTCCATGGTTGTTTAATTTGTTTATGGATGGGGTTGTTAGGGAGGTGAATGCAAGAGTTTTGGAAAGAGGGGCAAGTATGAAGTCTGTTGGGGATGAGAGAGCTTGGGAAGTGAGTCAGTTGTTGTTCGCTGATGATACAGCGCTGGTGGCTGATTCATGTGAGAAACTGCAGAAGCTGGTGACTGAGTTTGGTAAAGTGTGTGAAAGAAGAAAGTTAAGAGTAAATGTGAATAAGAGCAAGGTTATTAGGTACAGTAGGGTTGAGGGTCAAGTCAATTGGGAGGTAAGTTTGAATGGAGAAAAACTGGAGGAAGTAGGGTGTTTTAGATATCTGGGAGTGGATCTGGCAGCAGATGGAACCATGGAAGTGGAAGTGGATCATAGGGTGGTAGAGGGGGCGAAAATTCTGGGAGCCTTGAAGAATGTGTGGAAGTCGAGAACATTATCTCGGAAAGCAAAAATGGGTATGTTTGAAGGAATAGTGGTTCCAACAATGTTGTATGGTTGCGAGGCGTGGGCTATGGATAAAGTTGTGCGCAGGAGGATGGATGTGCTGGAAATGAGATGTTTGAGGACAATGTGTGGTGTGAGGTGGTTTGATCGAGTAAGTAACGTAAGGGTAAGAGGGATGTGTGGAAATAAAAAGAGCGTGGTTGAGAGAGCAGAAGAGGGTGTTTTGAAATGGTTTGGGCACATGGAGAGAATGAGTGAGGAAAGATTGACCAAGAGGATATATGTGTCGGAGTTGGAGGGAACGAGGAGAAGTGGGAGACCAAATTGGAGGTGGAAAGATGGAGTGAAAAAGATTTTGTGTGATCGGGGCCTGAACATGCAGGAGGGTGAAAGGAGGGCAAGGAATAGAGTGAATTGGATCGATGTGGTATACCGGGGTTGACATGCTGTCAGTGGATTGAATCAGGGCATGTGAAGTGTCTGGGGTAAACCATGGAAAGCTGTGTAGGTATGTATATTTGCGTGTGTGGACGTATGTATATACATGTGTATGGGGGTGGGTTGGGCCATTTCTTTCGTCTGTTTCCTTGGGCTACCTCACAAACGCGGGAGACAGCGACAAAGCAAAAAAAAAAAAAAAATCTTTCATACTATTTGCCATTTCCCGCATTAGCGAGGTAGCGTTAAGAACAGAGGACTGGGCCTTTGAGGGAATATCCTCACCTGGCCCCCATCTTTGTTCCCCCTTTCACACACTTTACCATACTCAGTCACCAGCTTCTGCAGTTTCTCACCCGGATCAGCCACCAGCGCTGTATCATAAGCGAACAACAACTGACTCACTTCCCAAGCCTTTGTTGTCTTTTCCTAGCGCTACCTCATGCACATGCTGGGGTAGGGGGTTGTCATTTCATGTGTGGTGGGGTGGCGACAGGAATGAATAAGGGCAGACAGTATGAATTATGTACATGTGTATATATGTATATGTCTGTGTGTATATATATTTATACGTTGAGATGTAAAGGTAGGTATATATGCGTGTATGGACGTGTATGTATATACATGTGTATGTGGGTGGGTTGGGCCATTCTTTCGTCTGTTTCCTTGCACTACCTCACTAACGCGGGAGACAGCGACAAAGTATAATAATAATAATAATCATTTATTTATTCATTTTGCTAATAAATAAATAAATAAATAATATATATACATATATATATATTTTATCCCTGGGGATAGGGGATTAAGAATACTTCCCACGTATTCCCTGCGTGTCGTAGAAGGCGACTAAAAGGGGAGGGAGCGGGGGGCTGGAAATCCTCCCCTCTCGTTTTTTTTTTTTAATTTTCCAAAAGAAGGAACAGAGGGGGCCAGGTGAGGATATTCCAAAAAAGGCCCAGTCCTCTGTTCTTAACGCTACCTCGCTAACGCGGGAAATGGCGAATAATTTGAAAAAAAAAAAATATATATATATATATATATTTTTTTTTTTTTTTTTTTTTTTTTTATACTTTGTTGCTGTCTCCCGCGTCTGCGAGGTAGCGCAAGGAAACAGACGAAAGAAATGGCCCAACCCCCCCCCCATACACATGTACATACACACGTCCACACACACAAATATACATACCTACACAGCTTTCCATGGTTTACCCCAGACGCTTCACATGCCTTGCTTCAATCCACTGACAGCACGTCAACCCCTGTATACCACATGACTCCAATTCACTCTATTTCTTGCCCTCCTTTCACCCTCCTGCATGTTCAGGCCCCGATCACACAAAATCTTTTTCACTCCATCTTTCCACCTCCAATTTGGTCTCCCTCTTCTCCTCGTTCCCTCCACCTCCGACACATATATCCTCTTGGTCAATCTCTCCTCACTCATTCTCTCCATGTGCCCAAACCATTTCAAAACACCCTCTTCTGCTCTCTCAACCACGCTCTTTTTATTTCCACACATCTCTCTTACCCTTACGTTACTTACTCGATCAAACCACCTCATACCACACATTGTCCTCAAACATCTCATTTCCAGCACATCCATCCTCCTGCGCACATCTCTATCCATAGCCCACGCCTCGCAACCATACAGCATTGTTGGAACCACTATTCCCTCAAACATACCCATTTTTGCTTTCCGAGATAATGTTCTCGACTTCCACACATTTTTCAAGGCTCCCAAAATTTTCGCCCCCTCCCCCACCCTATGATCCACTTCCGCTTCCATGGTTCCATCCGCTGACAGATCCACTCCCAGATATCTAAAACACTTCACTTCCTCCAGTTTTTCTCCATTCAAACTCACCTCCCAATTGACTTGACCCTCACCCCTACTGTACCTAATAACCTTGCTCTTATTCACATTTACTCTCAACTTTCTTCTTCCACACACTTTACCAAACTCAGTCACCAGCTTCTGCAGTTTCTCACATGAATCAGCCACCAGCGCTGTATCATCAGCGAACAACAATTGACTCACTTCCCAAGCTCTCTCATCCCCAACAGACTTCATACTTGCCCCTCTTTCCAGGACTCTTGCATTTACCTCCTTTACAACCCCATCCATAAACAAATTAAACAACCATGGAGACATCACACACCCCTGCCGCAAACCTACATTCACTGAGAACCAATCACTTTCCTCTCTTCCTACACGTACACATGCCTTACATCCTCGATAAAAACTTTTCACTGCTTCTATATATATATATATATATATATATATATATATATATTATCCGTGGGGATAGGGGAGAAAGAATACTTCCCACGTATTCCCTGCGTGTCGTACAAGGCGACTAAAAGGGAAGGGAGCGGGGGGCTGGAAATTCTCCCCTCTCATTTTTTTTTAATTTTCCAAAAGAAGGAACAGAGAAGGGGGCCAGGTGAGGATATTCCCTCAAAGGCCCAGTCCTCTGTTCTTAACGCTACCTCGGTAATGCGGGAAATTTTTTTTTTTTTTTTTTTTTTTCAAAAGAAGGAACAGAGAAGGGGGCCAGGTGAGGGTATTCCCTCAAAGGCCCAGTCCTCTGTTCTTAACGCTACCTCGCTATCGCGGGAAATGGCGAATAGTATGAAAAAAAAAAAAAAAAATATATATATATATATATATATATATATATATATATTTTCCCTGGGGATAGGGGAGTAAGAATACTTCCCACGTATTCCCTGCGTGTCGTAGAAGGCGACTAAAAGGGGAGGGAGCGGGGGGTTGGAAACCCTCCCCTCTCAATTTTTTTTAATTTTCCAAAAGAAGGAAAAGAGAAGGGGGCCAGGTGAGGATATTCCCTCAATGGCCCAGTCCTCTGTTCTTAACGCTACCTCGCTAACGCGGGAAATGGCGAATAGTTTGAAAAAAAAAAAAATATATATATATATATATATATATATATATATATATATATATATATATATATATATATATATATATATATATATGAATTTATTAAAAAAGGGGGTGACTGTATTGTTGACTGGTTGGTAAGGTTATTTAATGTATGTATGACTCATGGTGAGGTGCCTGAGGATTGGCGGAATGCGTGCATAGTGCCATTGTACAAAGGCAAAGGGGATAAGAGTGAGTGCTCAAATTACAGAGGTATAAGTTTGTTGAGTATTCCTGGTAAATTATATGGGAGGGTATTGATTGAGAGGGTGAAGGCATGTACAGAGCATCAGATTGGGGAAGAGCAGTGTGGTTTCAGAAGTGGTAGAGGATGTGTGGATCAGGTGTTTGCTTTGAAGAATGTATGTGAGAAATACTTAGAAAAGCAAATGGATTTGTATGTAGCATTTATGGATCTGGAGAAGGCATATGATAGAGTTGATAGAGATGCTCTGTGGAAGGTATTAAGAATATATGGTGTGGGAGGCAAGTTGTTAGAAGCAGTGAAAAGTTTTTATCGAGGATGTAAGGCATGTGTACGTGTAGGAGGAGAGGAAAGTGATTGGTTCTCAGTGAATGTAGGTTTGCGGCAGGGGTGTGTGATGTCTCCATGGTTGTTTAATTTGTTTATGGATGGGGTTGTTAGGGAGGTAAATGCAAGAGTTTTGGAAAGAGGGGCAAGTATGAAGTCTGTTGGGGATGAGAGAGCTTGGGAAGTGAGTCAGTTGTTGTTCGCTGATGATACAGCGCTGGTGGCGGATTCATGTGAGAAACTGCAGAAGCTGGTGACGGAGTTTGGTAAAGTGTGTGGAAGAAGAAAGTTAAGAGTAAATGTGAATAAGAGCAAGGTTATTAGGTACAGTAGGGTTGAGGGTCAAGTCAATTGGGAGGTGAGTTTGAATGGAGAAAAACTGGAGGAAGTGAAGTGTTTTAGATATCTGGGAGTGGATCTGTCAGCGGATGGAACCATGGAAGCGGAAGTGGATCATAGGGTGGGGGAGGGGGCGAAAATTTTGGGAGCCTTGAAAAATGTGTGGAAGTCGAGAACATTATCCCGGAAAGCAAAAATGGGTATGTTTGAAGGAATAGTGGTTCCAACAATGTTGTATGGTTGCGAGGCGTGGGCTATGGATAGAGTTGTGCGCAGGAGGATGGATGTGCTGGAAATGAGATGTTTGAGGACAATGTGTGGTGTGAGGTGGTTTGATCGAGTAAGTAACGTAAGGGTAAGAGAGATGTGTGGAAATAAAAAGAGCGTGGTTGAGAGAGCAGAAGAGGGTGTTTTGAAATGGTTTGGGCACATGGAGAGAATGAGTGAGGAAAGATTGACCAAGAGGATATATGTGTCGGAGGTGGAGGGAACGAGGAGAAGAGGGAGACCAAATTGGAGGTGGAAAGATGGAGTGAAAAGGATTTTGTGTGATCGGGGCCTGAACATGCAGGAGGGTGAAAGGAGGGCAAGAAATAGAGTGAATTGGAGCGATGTGGTATACAGGGGTTGACGTGCTGTCAGTGGATTGAATCAAGGCATGTGAAGCGTCCGGGGTAAACCATGGAAAGCTGTGTAGGTATGTATATTTGCGTGTGTGGACGTGTGTATGTACATGTGTATGGGGGGGGTTGGGCCATTTCTTTCGTCTGTTTCCTTGCGCTACCTCGCAAACGCGGGAGACAGCGACAAAGTATAAAAAAAAAAAAAAAAAATATATATATGGACAATTTTTGCATGGAAAAAATGCAAATGAGTGGGAGATGTATACAAGAAAGAGACAGGAGAAAGGTGCAAGAGGTGAAAAAGAAGGCAAATGAGAGTTGGGGTGAGAGAGTATGATTAAATTTTAGGGAGAATAAAAAGATGTTCTGGAAGGAGGTAAATAAAGTGCGTAAGACAAGGGAGAAAATGGGAAATTCAGTGAAGGGGGCTAATGGGGAGGTGATAACAAGTAGTGGTGATGTGAGAAGGAGATTGAGTGAGTATTTTGTAGGTATGTTGAATGTGTTTGATGATGGAGTGGCAGATATAGGGTGTTTTTGGTCGAGGTGGTGTGCAAAGTGAGAGGGTTAGGGAAAATGATTTGGTAAACAGAGAAGAGGTACTAAAAGCTTTGCGGAAGATGAAAGCCAGCAAGGCAGCAGGTTTGGATGGTATTGCAGTGGAATATATTAAAAAAGGGGGTGACTGTATTGTTGACTGGTTGGTAAGGTTATTTAATGTATGTATGATTCATGGTGAGATACCTGAGGATTGGCAGAATGCGTGCATAGTGCCATTGTACAAAGGCAAAGGGAATAAGAGTGAGTGCTCAAATTACAGAGGTATAAGTTTGTTGAGTATTCCTGGTAAATTATATGGGAAGGTATTGATTGAAAGGGTGAAGGCATGTACAGAGCATCAGATTGGGGAAGAGCAGTGTGGTTTCAGAAATGGTAGAGGATGTGTGGATCAGGTGTTTGCTTTGAAGAATGTATGTGAGAAATACTTAGAAAAGCAAATGGATTTGTATGTAGCATTTACGGATCTGGAGAAGGCATATGATAGAGTTGATGGTATTTGGATGGTATTGCAGTGGAATATATTAAAAAAGGGGGTGACTGTATTGTTGACTGGTTGGTAAGGTTATTTAATGTATGTATGATTCATGGTGAGATACCTGAGGATTGGCAGAATGCGTGCATAGTGCCATTGTACAAAGGCAAAGGGAATAAGAGTGAGTGCTCAAATTACAGAGGTATAAGTTTGTTGAGTATTCCTGGTAAATTATATGGGAAGGTATTGATTGAAAGGGTGAAGGCATGTACAGAGCATCAGATTGGGGAAGAGCAGTGTGGTTTCAGAAATGGTAGAGGATGTGTGGATCAGGTGTTTGCTTTGAAGAATGTATGTGAGAAATACTTAGAAAAGCAAATGGATTTGTATGTAGCATTTACGGATCTGGAGAAGGCATATGATAGAGTTGATAGAGATGTTCTGTGGAAGGTATTAAGAATATATGGTGTGGGAGGCAAGTTGTTAGAAGCAGTGAAAAGTTTTATCAAGGATGTAAGGCATGTGTACGTGAAGGAAGAGAGGAAAGTGATTGGTTCTCAGTGAATGTAGGTTTGCGACAGGGATGTGTGATGTCTCCATGGTTGTTTAATTTGTTTATGGATGGGGTTGTTAGGGAGGTAAATGCAAGAGTTTTGGAAAGAGGGGCAAGTATGAAGTCTGTTGGGGATGAGAGAGCTTGGGAAGTGAGTCAGTTGTTGTTCGCTGATGATACAGCGCTGGTGGCTGATTCATGTGAGAAACTGCAGAAGCTGGTGACTGAGTTTGGTAAAGTGTGCGGAAGAAGAAAGTTAAGAATAAATGTGAATAAGAGCAAGGTTATTAGGTACAGTAGGGTTGAGGGTCAAGTCAATTGGGAGGTGAGTTTGAATGGAGAAAAACTGGAGGAAGTGAAGTGTTTTAGATATCTGGGAGTGGATCTGGCAGGGATGGAACCATGGAAGCGGAAGTGGATCATAGGGTGGGGGAGGGGGCGAAAATTCTGGGGGCCTTGAAGAATGTGTGGAAGTCGAGAACATTATCTCGGAAAGCAAAAATGGGTATGTTTGAAGGAATAGCGGTTCCAACAATGTTGTATGGTTGCGAGGCGTGGGCTATGGATAGAGTTGTGCGCAGGAGGATGGATGTGCTGGAAATGAGATGTTTGAGGACAATGTGTGGTGTGAGGTGGTTTGATCGAGTGAGTAACGTAAGGGTAAGAGAGATGTGTGGAAATAAAAAGAGCGTGGTTGAGAGAGCAGAAGAGGGTGTTTTGAAGTGGTTTGGGCACATGGAGAGAATGAGTGAGGAAAGATTGACCAAGAGGATATATGTGTCGGAGGTGGAGGGAACGAGGAGAAGAGGGAGACCAAATTGGAGGTGGAAAGATGGAGTGAAAAAGATTTTGTGTGATCGGGGCCTGAACATGCAGGAGGGTGAAAGGAGGGCAAGGAATAGAGTGAATTGGAGCGATGTGGTATACCGGGGTTGACGTGCTGTCAGTGGATTGAATCAAGGCATGTGAAGCGTCTGGGGTAAATCATGGAAAGCTGTGTAGGTATGTATATTTGCGTGTGTGGACGTATGTATATACATGTGTATGGGGGGGTTGGGCCATTTCTTTCGTCTGTTTCCTTGCGCTACCTCGCAAACGCGGGAGACAGCGACAAAGTATAAAAACAAAAAAAAAAAAAAATATATATATATATATATATATATATATATATATATATATATATATATATATATATATATATATATATATATATATATTTATTGTTATATTATTCATTTATCATACTCTGTCGCTGTGTCCCGTGTTAGCGAGGTAATGCAAGGAAACAGACAAAAGAGTGGCCCATCTCACCCACATACACAAGTATATACATACACGTCCACACACGCACATATACATACCTATACATTTCAACATATAAATATATATACATACCTAGACATATACATATATACACATGTACATAATTCATATTTGCTGCCTTTATTCATTCCCGTCATCACCCCGCTACTCATTAAATAACAATTCCCTCCCCCCTCATTTGCATGAGGTAGCACTAGGAAAAGACAACAAAGGACACATTCGTTCACACTTAGTCTCTAGCTGTCATGTATAATGCACCAAAGCCACAGCTTCCTTTCAACATCCAGGCCCCTCAAAACTTTCCATGGTTTACCCCAGACGCTTCACACTCTTTTCATTATCACACATCTCTCTTACCCTTTCATTACTTACTCGATGAAACCACCTCACACCACATATTGTCCTCAAACATCTCATTTCCAATTTATAAATCTATAAATTAATATAATACACTTATAAGGTGTTTACAATCATCATTTGTGCTATTAACATACCCCAGTGAAGCCCTCATATGAGGCTTTTAGATAAGTGGCTGTGCTGTCTGTAAATGCATCTTCATTGGAGCTGTAATATAATAGCTTTGTTTTTAGTTTTGCACTCAGTGATCAGGAACACATCCCAGGTGCTAATGAAGGTATGCCTGTATGTAGGGTGTTTGTAGCCAAGTCCTAGAGTATTACCAGGATCCACAGTTTGATGTTAATTTTTTTACTTTTTTTGCTAAATAAGCACTGCTTACTGATAATCATATAAAGAATGGGTTTCCTTGGCTTGAAATTACAGGTTTATTACCTTAGTACCAGTGGTTTAGTAAGCTAAGCATAACTGTGAAGCTTTTGTAAAGGTATATTAATGGACTGACAAGCTGAGCAGTAAGGGTTTACTAAGTTAGGCTCCAAAATTACAGGTTATCTAAAATTACTACATCCACTCACATGTTTGTAAGTTTGTTTTTAAACACATATTTAGTGAGTTTGTAACTCTTTAGGTGTTACAGCATGTTTTTACCAATTTAATAAGCATATGCATGGGTAATCACTTGCATTGGTATAAGCAAGTATAGTAATACTGTGACAATTATAAAGCATTGAGCATAAACGTGGGTAATCTCTTGCATTGGTATAAGCAAGTGTAGTAATACTGTAACACATATAAAGCATGAGTGTAATAATGTATTTCATAAACATGTGCAATAATACAGGGGAACATTGCAGGAAGCATGTGAAAAAGTTGTGACGGAGGTTGGACAGAAGATCAACAGTCATGCAAAGGAAGTGCGAGAGGACATGGCATTGTCAGTGCTGATCTTGGCAGAGGTTCAGGTACATGTTCCACCTGTACCTGATGACTCCACCTTAGCTCAGTGCCCACACCTGCTGTTGCTGCTGCTTCTGGCAGTGCTCCCTTCAGTACAGTATATACTACTGGCCTCATGATACATGTGGCTGCCTATGCTTACAGTTATTAGAGTTGCCAAGGTAGCATTTTGTTACTGTGTTGCGCATGCGTGACATGCATGCTGAACCCAGTTGCCCCAGGAGTGGGCAGTGCACGTGGTTCACGTGGCCAGTAGCTTCCATGGACTCCCACACCCTTTGTACCATTTTTGTACTGCACCAAGACGCCTCAAAAGCCATGCTATGCATGGTTGCCCCTGCGCCATCACATGCCATACCTTTCTGGCAGCTGGCAGGCACCTCATGCAGGAGCTGTATCCTGCTCGACATGATCATAACTCTTTTATAACCAGATTTATTTCTGAACTGAATGATGGCATTTTTAGAGGCCTATCCATACTGAAGTGTTCAAAAAGAAGTGTTAATAGAGGGAGCAGTAGATGTGGGAGGAGTGTTCGTGGCATGCTCACTGCCTTACTGTACCATTCCCTGAGCCCTGGAGAGTTGGAGGAATCCCCTTTGCTGCCCTCCACAGGTTCTTGTCCATGGTGGGTCATTGGTGTTGTTGTCGGTTACTCCCCCACTTTTAGTACACCACTAATCACCAGCTTGCAGGGGAACCACACAACTCTTTCTGCTGCATACACATCAGATAAATAATCATGGCTGCCTTACAGAAAGTTTTGAACTTTATAGAGGGAAGGTAAGACATTTCAGATTTTCATTTTATACTTTTTTTATGGTCATATAGATAAGAAATTGAAATTCTAGAGCTTAAAAGTTGTGTACTGTCCTCCAAAGTTGGCCATAAAGATTGAGGTTTATAAACTGGGGAACTTCCATGTTCTAATAAGGTTTCCTGCTCAGATTACTTTTCCTACATACAAGGTAGAAGAAAATGTACTGATGAATTTTCTTGCCTGCCCTGTAGACAGAAATATCATTAGACTAAGTTAGCTACCTTGGAAAGATTGTTGAATAATAATGATACAACAACTACCAAGAAGTTTTCAGAAAATTGAGCTTGAGGCCAAAGACCTGCGCCTATGAAGGCCTTTCACCATCCTTTTCCTTGAAAAAGACAGTGTAGACTGCATGCTAACCAGATGTTTCCTGTAACTTAGTATTCTTAAAGCTCAAACAATATTGGTGAAATGAGACTGTCATAAGGCACGTCATTCAAAGGGAAGCATGAATTCTCTTAGAATGTTATTTTTCCAGTAAATTTCTATAAATTTAACATTGATGGCTCTGCCACTGATGTTTTTTCTTCCAAAATTTCTTATTTATCACTTTGTAAATGAGAGCAATTCCTTTGGTGCAATATGTATTTTAATTATTGATGTAACTGGTTAATGATAATTTTTCTTAACAAGCAGTTAATGAAGGCAGCCATACATGTGACTTGTGCTTGTTGGAATATGATGCACCCTGTATCCAAGACAATGAACAAGTCTTCTGATACCTTGACTATCATCAGTTCAGATTCATGTTGGCATGAAAATAAAAATAAAAAACTTGACAAAAGTGTACTTATTAATGACTGAGACTGATGGTTTATAATTTCTTCCATTATGCATCCTGTAGTTTTATGGTACAGGTGTAAGTGAAAATGTTCACGAATGTAATTGTTTTAATTGAATCACTTTTCCACTTATGTAGATAGAGAAGTTGTATCAAAGAATCCCTTTTGTGATCAAAGCTGGAATTTTATGCTAAAAGTAACAGATGTTGCTGGATTGTGATTCCACCTGGTTACACTAGATTAAAAAGTTACCTTCAGCAAAGTTGTTTTGTCAATGCACAAAAAGGCAAGGCTGTATTATCAGTGTACAAAAAGGAGTACTCTCTTGAAAAGAAACTTCTGATTCAAAATGAGTCCCATCATTTCCCTACTACTGATTACTTCTTTTTTCATATTTGAGAGGTAGCACCAGAAGCGGATGAAAAAAGGTGACATCTGCTCACGTCCATTTTCTAGCTGCACAAAAACTACACCTCTCTGTCGACAACCACGTCCCATAGACCCTTCCATGGTTTACCCCAGATACTTCATCTACTCTGGTTTAGTCCACTGACAGCACATCAACCCGAGTGTAATACACAGTGCCAATTCACTTTATCCTAAGTATGCCTTTCACCCTCCTGCATCTTTAGGTCCTGATTGCTCAAAATCTTTTTCATCATCCCTCCATCTCCACTTTGGTCTCCCCATTCATTTGTTCCCTCCATTGTTGATTATATATATATATATATATATATATATATATATATATATATATATATATATATATTTTTTTTTTTTTTTTTTTTTTTGCTGCTGTCTCCCGCGTTTGCGAGGTAGCTCAAGGAAACAGACGAAAGAAATGGCCCAACCCACCCCCATACACATGCCTTGATTCAATCCACTGACAGCACGTCAACCCCGGTATACCACATCGCTCCAATTCACTCTATTCTTTGCCCTCCTTTCACCCTCCTGCATGTTCAGGCCCCGATCACACAGAATCTTTTTCACTCCATCTTTCCACCTCCAATTTGGTCTCCCTCTTCTCCTCGTTCCCTCCACCTCCGACACATATATCCTCTTGGTCAATCTTTCCTCACTCATTCTCTCCATGTGCCCAAACCATTTCAAAACACCCTCTTCTGCTCTCTTAACCACGCTCATTTTATTTCCACACATCTCTCTTACCCTTACGTTACTTACTCGATCAAACCACCTCACACCACACATTGTCCTCAAACATCTCATTTCCAGCACATCCATCCTCCTGCGCACAACTCTATCCATAGTCCACGCCTCGCAACCATACAACATTGTTGGAACCACTATTCCTTCAAACATACCCATTTTTGCTTTCCGAGATAATGTTCTCGACTTCCACACATTCTTCAAGGCTCCCAGAATTTTCGCCCCCTCCCCCACCCTATGATCCACTTCCGCTTCCATGGTTCCATCCGCTGCCAGATCCACTCCCAGATATCTAAAACACTTCACTTCCTCCAGTTTTTCTCCATTCAAACTCACCTCCCAATTGAATTGACCCTCAACCCTACTGTACCTAATAACCTTGCTCTTATTCACATATACTCTTAACTTTCTTCTTTCACACACTTTACCAAACTCAGTCACCAGCTTCTGCAGTTTCTCACATGAATCAGCCACCAGCGCTGTATCATCAGAGATCAACAACTGACTCACTTCCCAAGCTCTCTCATCCCCAACAGACTTCATACTTGCCCCTCTTTCCAAAACTCTTGCATTCACCTCCCTAACAACCCCATCCATAAACAAATTAAACAACCATGGAGACATCACACACCCCTGCCGCAAACCTACATTCACTGAGAACCAATCACTTTCCTCTCTTCCTACACGTACACATGCCTTACATCCTCGATAAAAACTTTTCACTGCTTCTAACAACTTGCCTCCCACACCATATATTCTTAATACCTTCCACAGAGCATCTCTATCAACTCTATCATATGCCTTCTCCAGATCCATAAATGCTACATACAAATCCATTTGCTTTTCTAAGTATTCCTCATACATTCTTCAAAGCAAACACCTGATCCACACATCCTCTACCACTTCTGAAACCACACTGCTCTTCCCCAATCTGATGCTCTGTACATGCCTTCACCCTCTCAATCAATACCCTCCCATATAATTTGCCAGGAATACTCAACAAACTTATACCTCTGTAATTTGAGCACTCACTCTTATCCCCTTTGCCTTTGTACAATGGCACTATGCACGCATTCCGCCAATCCTCAGGCACCTCACCATGAGTCATACATACATTAAATAACCTTACCAACCAGTCAACAATACAGTCACCCCCTTTTTTAATAAATTCCACTGCAATACCATCCAAACCTGCTGCCTTGCCGGCTTTCATCTTCCGCAAAGCTTTTACTACCTCTTCTCTGTTTACCAACTCATTTTCCCTAACCCTCGCATTTTGCACACCACTTCGACCAAAACACCCTATATCTGCCACTCTATCATCAAACACATTCAACAAACCTTCAAAATACTCACTCCATCTACTTCTCACATCACCACTACTTGTTATCACCTCCCCATTTGCGCCCTTCACTGAAGTTCCCATTTGCTCCCTTGTCTTACGCACTTTATTTACCTCCTTCCAGAACATCTTTTTATTCTCCCTAAAATTTAATGATACTCTCTCACCCCAACTCTCATTTGCCCTTTTTTTCACCTCTTGCACCTTTCTCTTGACCTCCTGTCTCTTTCTTTTATACGTCTCCCACTCAATTTCATTTTTTCCCTGCAATATATATATATATATATATATATATATATATATATATATATATATATATATATATATATATATGTGTGTGTGTGTGTGTGTATGCATGTGTGTGTGGGTGGATTGGGCCATTCTTTCGTCTGTTTCCTTGCGCTGCCTCACTGACGTGGGATACGGCGACAAGGCAAAATAGATAAATATATATATATTATCCCTGGGAATAGGGGAGAAAGAATACTTCCCACGTATTCCCTGTGTGTCATAGAAGGCGACTGAAAGGAGAGGGAGCGGGGGCTGGAAATCCTCCCCTCTCGTCTTTTTTTAATTTTCCAAAAGAAGGAACAGAGAAGGAGGCCAGGTGAGGATATTCCCTCAAAGGCCCAGTCCTCTGTCCTTAACGATACCTTGCTAACATGGGAAATGGCGAATTGTTTGAAAGAAAAAGAAATATATATATATATATATATATATATATATATATATATATATATATATATATATATATATGTAGGTTTGCGGCAGGGGTGTGTGATGTCTCCATGGTTGTTTAATTTGTTTATGGATGGGGTTGTTAGGGAGGTAAATGCAAGAGTTTTAGAAAGAGGGGCAAGTATGAAGTCTGTTGGGGATGAGAGAGCTTGGGAAGTGAGTCAGTTGTTGTTCGCTGATGATACAGCGCTGGTGACTGATTCATGTGAGAAACTGCAGAAGCTGGTGACTGAGTTTGGTAAAGTGTGTGGAAGAAGAAAGTTAAGAGTAAATGTGAATAAGAGCAAGGTTATTAGGTACAGTAGGGTTGAGGGTCAAGTCAATTGGGAGGTGAGTTTGAATGGAGAAAAACTGGAGGAAGTGAAGTGTTTTAGATATCTGGGAGTGGATCTGGCAGCGGATGGAACCATGGAAGCGG